>NC_079173.1:16543017-16843017 GCF_947568905.1 Ostrea edulis | reverse complement strand
TGTGACCCCATCTTAGCCCCGAGGCCATGATTTAAACAAATTTGAATTTACACTACGTTTAAAGGAAGCGTTGACTTTATGTAAATTTCAAATTTTCTGGTTCGGTGGTTATTGATAAGAGTTTTAAATGACTCTACCCTATTTTTGCATTTTAATGATCATCTTCCCTTTGTTTGAATAAACGTAAAGCCCTTTACCCAAGGATGTTTTGTGCCAAGTTTGGTAATTGGTCTTGTGGTTTTGCAGAAGAAGTCGAAAATGTACAGTAAAACGTAAACGGGTGAACACGCTGACGCCAGACCAAAAAGTGATCAGAAAAGCTCACTACAAACCGTAAGAGCTCCTGAATAAATCCCAACAGATATTATAATGAATGATTCGTTTACAGATACAGATTTCTATTGTAGAAGTATACAAGTATTTTAGTTTTGCATTTCTGTTAAATCATTTTCACGAAGGTTCTTACCGTGGGAGGTGCTGAATCGTGTTTTCCGTTTTCCAGTTGCAATGTCTGAGATTTTTCAAATTCACAGCGCAATTTCTAAAGGAAAAGGAAAATTATTAATTAAGATTTCAGTTTGTCTTAGTTTTGGCTTTTCACCATTGTATATATCGAATTTTTAGTAGAGCGTTAAATTACAGACTATAATATTCAATTCAATAACTATTCAACTCACGTGAAGTTTTGCATGACATGCCCGTTCGTGTCCGGGGATCGTCGCCAGTGTTAATATAAAATGGTCGGCGGGGTTATAGTTCACTGGACAAGGGTACCCATGTCTACAAACAAAAGTTTTAATTATAGCAATATTCCATTATCACCTACATATGGTGTTTATGTCTCTCAATTGATTAAATAGGCAAGAGCTTGTTTTGCTTATAGGCAGTTGTTTTTTTTTTTAAATAAAGGCAGCCTACTGACAAAAGGAGTTATTACATGGGTTTCAACAGTCTTATTTCAAGTCAAACTTTCGCAAATTTTAAGTTCGTTATTATGATAACGATTTAATTTACCAATCCAACCTATCATTGGGTAAAATACTGTCCGACATGTTTCACACCAATAGAGGTCGTTCTTTACACCCTGATATTAAGGGTTCACAGCGGGTGTGTCTGGTCGACAGGGGATGCTTACTCCTCTTAGACACCTGATCCCATCTCTGGTATTTCGAGTGGTCCATTTACAAATTGATCATACGCAGAACATGTTCTCGTGTATCGAATCAGATGAGACATAAACAACATATGGGGGATATAGTAACGTCTCATTGCAACGACTAAAGGGGTGTATAGTTTGAAGTGCATACACGCTATAAAGATGCACATGCGTTTAGAAAACATCCGTTTGGATTACCCATAAATAAATCAATTCAACTTCAAAACGTCGGCCTCACTCAAAACTCGTCTTGCAAGCTAGGTGTTAGGCGATTCATAAAATAGAATTCGATATCATGGGAGGTAATGATATACTTGTAATTATTGAAAAAGGCGCCCTGTTATTACAATTGACGATACGTTTTAAGCTTACAGAAAGCACGTGATGCTTTGACATTAATAATCTGAATTTCCTCTGTCAAAAGTTCTAAAACAGCAACATAATCATTATACGTACACTTATTTGAAACTTAATTGAATATAAGCAAACAAATTATCCTTCACTTCAATTTCCATATCAGTAATTTTATTAGGTTTTCTGACCAGGAAAATGAGAGTCAAGGTCTTGCAATATAATCGTTCTGAATCTATTTTTGGTAAATCAAAAGTTGTCCTTCTTTCACATACCCCCTTTCGGAAATCCTGGATCCGCCACTCGTAACACCATAGTTACGGTTAAAATCACAGTTGATAGTTTCATGATATGTTACAATACATGTAAATAAAACCATTGGGCCATTATTTTTCAATGGCCTTTGCCATCCCTTCCTAAAGGCGGAGAAGTATTTAATAAATGTTGCCTTACTGTTTAAAAAAGTCCAAAGCATGCATCGTGTAGCCCCTAAATACACAATGTCCTTCTGCCAATAGGTAAATCCTACAATACAATAAACTTATCATGAAGTATCAGAAAAATCCCATAAAATCATATGTTTATGTATGTTTTCTTACTGAAAGTATTATGAACCTTGCAATGAGAAATGTTTCAATGTTGTACGTGTAATTGTCAGTAAATATTTGATGAAAGTAAATGAAATAAAAAAAAGGTGTTGCATGTATCAAGACATGGTTATAATCTGCCGATTATAAAGTCTCCCAAACGAAGTACTGGCTATCTTAAAGTGGGCTTTTTCCTGAATATTACACCCCACCCCACCCCCACCCCTATTAATAACTCCCTTGCATAAAATCCATGCCAATTTTGATTTTATACAAAATTCTAGATTACGAAGACCTTTGTTGACTTTAGTAAAACTGGCTTACGGTCCTATGAAATGCGCGCACATTCGTCTCAAAACACCGTGTTTGTAAACACGGTTAAGGGAGCCGGGTTGTATGTAAATACAAAACATGCTCCGTGTAAAAATATTTTAATCCACTTATCCATAAACATATAAACCTATAACAACTGTCAATTTCAATCAATCAAAAAATCGTGACCATGCCCCCTTAAAAAATATAACGACGTATATTGAATTCAGATAAAAACCGTATTCCGACAGTAGTACCTCAAAAGTCAGCTATTTATGAATTCAGAGTACCTACTCATCAAAGAGGGCGAATACTTCAGAGGAGGGCTGGTGGATGGTACACATTATTGTGTGACCTTTGTGAGCCAACATCTTTAGGCTTTGGATGACGCTTGTTGCCATGAAGGAATCTAGACCGGAAGTAGGTTCATCACAGAACATCAGTGGTGGGTTCATAAGCAACTGACAACAAAAATTAATTTATTCATAGACAATACACATGTATGTACATTTTTTTTATTTAAGATAATGGTTTAAAACATTCCCATACAATTAACATGGAGTTATTCTTTAGAAATTTACCACTATTTCCTGACCTGGTGCATGGAAAGATATTATGAATATCAGAATGAAACAAGGCATAAAATTCAACAAAACATTTAGATCTAATAAAAGTCCCCATATCTAGCTTCTTCTTTCAATCTGTGAATCTTTCACATTTAGATTTCTCTAGCCCGCATATTGATCAATGCAACATTTCTGCGACCATGTATAAAAATGAAATTCTAGTGAGCATATTGTTCACACATGCGCACACATACACACACACACACACACACACACACAGAGAGAGAGAGAGAGAGAGAGAGAGAGAGAGAGAGAGAGAGACGCATTTAACATATATCATAAAATGTACACATGTACAAAGTTCAAATCTAATTACCTCTGAAGCAAACGCAAGTCGTTTTTTCTCGCCTCCAGATATTCTTTGATTGGAAAAGGGAATGCCTATCATGGAGTCGGCGCATTTTGTCAAACCTAGCTAAAATTGCAATAATTCTGGCTATAATTGCAGTAATTCTGGCTAAATATTCAATAATTCTGGCTAAAATTCAAATAATTTAGCTAAAAGTTCAATAATTCTGGCTGACATTGCAATAATTCTTGCAAAAATTCAAATAATTATGGCTGGCATTCCAATAATTCTGGATAAAATTTAAATAATTCTTGTTAAAAGTATAATAATTCTGGCTAAAATGCCAATAATTCTAGCTAGAATTCCAATAACCAATAATTCCGGCAAAAATTATATTTATTGGTATGCCATGAAGTACATTATTTACTACAAAAAGTATTATTGTTGAGAGACAAAACGGGCAGACCAAAACAACCTGCCCTAATCGTCTTTCTCGGAGATATAATGACTACTGATTATGTTTTGTTAAAACTTCCTGTGGTACTAAATCAATCCGACATGGGAAATACACCAATTCTATTATTCGTGATGCATACACACCTCAGCAATGACTAGGTCCACCTTCCTTTGTCTAGCTTTCGTATCTGCATTCACTTGTAAACAGCTCTGTAGAAGACAGAAATAGTTAAGATTATAAAAGTATCGAAGATGACAATATACTGTCATGAGTTTTAATGATTTTAATAAATTTTCACAAAAATATGCGGATGCATGCAAGTAAATTTTTATCAAATTAGAATGAAATGAAATGAAATTATCAAATTAAATCGAGGCCTCTGCTGGTGGACTGTTAGTCCCCGAGGGTCTCTACAGCCCAGTAGCTAAGTACTTCATTACTAGCTTGAAAATACGGATGTATATTTAATTGCTGTTTTAAAATTTAGAAAATCATTTCAAAATTAAGGATTATCTCCCTCACACATAGCTCTTATCCTTAGACGAATTTGACTCCACTATTTTTGGCACACTGTTTTCCCCTATAATAGCTCTAAAACTTTGTTATTTCGGATTTCAAACATTTCGGTTGAGCATCACTGAAGAGACATTATTTGTCGAAATGCGCATCTGGTGCATCAAAATTGGTACCGTATACGTTTTACATTCTTACACCAGGTAAATAGTGTGGTACATGTATATAATCAACTGTTTCACAAATAAGCTACTGATGTCTAAAAAGAACACTGACTGGATATTCCTTTACGCATCTGTTGAAGAATGACCGAAATATCACCGGGACGGCAAAAACATAAATCTAAATAGTCTGTGATTGATTGTTTATGGTTTTACGCCGTTTTGGTATTATTTCAGCCATTTAACGGTGGTTAACGAACTGAAATAAGCTTGTTTGTGAGTGTAGGAGTTTGTGCGTTTTTACCTTGAATGTAAGGTGTTCCCGAACGGTCATTGTTCCTAAAAATAGATCCTCTTGTTGTAAATAAGCGGATACGTTGTTTATTTCTTCTCTGTCCACAACTCTGTTATTGACTTTTACGTCCCCCGACACGGACAAAGAGCGGATGTTTCGGAAAGTCAAGACATTCATCAGTGTTGTTTTTCCGGCGCCACTATCACGTGATAAATGTAGCTTGTGTTATGTATGAAACCCCAAAAACATTTTAAAGGCATACTGGTATTATAAGACAAGCCAGACAACGGCAGCTTAATGTTCTCAATGTACATATATCGTTAAAAAAATTGCTTTACTGAAAATATTAAATGACCTTCGTGAGACAAAGTTCTTCAAAGTAAACTTATATTGATTTCAAATTGATTACCGTGACAACAAATCGTGCTCTATATTACATGTACCTTGCTCCCATAATGGCTACCAATTTTCCCGGCTTAATTACTCCACAGACTGTCAAAATCAAGTACGAAAAGTGATATTTAATGTATGTCAGGGACACAATCAAAACTATTGCCCTGGTGTGGTGTGGGAGACCTCATGCATGAACTATTGCCTAAGGCCAAAGGCCGAGGTAAATAGTCTATGGGGTCTTTCACTCTACCGAGGAACATGTTTATCTGCAATTAAAAGAACCACGATGTTGTAGTTTATAATGATATGCAATTCATTTCGATAAAGAGCATTTGTACAATGCAGTAAAATCCATGTGCAATGCCAAGATTAGTTAGTAGTATACATGTAACTGTCTTAAAAATGCACAGATAATTTAAGAAGGAACAAGTCAAATATGGTTAATTTATCTATTGATAGACAATTAGATAATAAAGCTATAAACTATTCACGTACAGATACATTACAAGGATACTTTTATGTACTCGATAAACATTCAAAGGTATACAGTTTCTGTAACACTGGCGTCTATTTTATGAAAATGAAGTGTTTTGAAGGAAAATACGACGTATTTTTAAACCACGTGACCATAGAGCCTTTCGTTCGTTTGTTATTTTACGTTCCTTTCCAAAAAAATTCACACCTAAACTTTGAGTCTGTTTGTTTCCCATCTCCACGGCTGGTTCAGGAGATCACCAGTACGTCTCCAGTCTCTACTTGCTATTTGAGAAGTAGACGAAAGAGATCTACGGGAGATCTCCAAGCTGCAAACGAGCAAGTTAGGATCCCTCATGTAGATCTCCACCTGACCAAACGAATACCCCCCCCCCCCCCCAAAAAAAAAGAGACGTCACCAGTTGTTGATGAAGTGCCACAATTTTTTAGGAATGCATGGTCCTCAAAGTCATGATAGTATTCAGGTTTATTTATCGATGCAACGACTACCGCGAAACGGGGCTTTTGCTTTTAAGGTCACATATGAAAAACCTGTAGCTTTCACTCTAGAATCGAACATGTGACATGCCAGCTGTGAAACGAGCATCCCAAACATTAAACCTCCACCATCGGTAACATCCATCAAATATTGTCATCCATCAAATATTGTCATCAAATTGATTTAATTTTTAAAAAGAAAGCTATTATGACGAACATCAAAAGTTTGTTTAGGATTTTGGCAATGGCATATTGGAAGCTCACCTTTATTCAGAATGTTTTTATTAGGAGATTCCCCTTTTCTTCGCATGCACCTGGGTATGGAAGTTACAGTGACGTCATGCCATGACAACGTCACCTGTTGCCATTGTGGTATAACATTATTTCCCACTCGATCAGTGAACCTGTGGTTATTTGTCCCTGAAATCGAACACAAAATACATGTATTTATCGAATTAAACATCTTCTATTGACAAGATATTAAAGACAAAAGGATTGGGCACAAGTTCCTAGAACGCCCTCTTTATTTATTATACATGTGAAATATGTGGTTTAGTGGTCTGTTAGGTTAGTCTAGCATTTGATAGGTCGATAGTTCGAATCCCAATACGGTTACTATACTTAGTATATCCTGGGACAAGGCACTTTATCAACATTGTCTTAGACCATCCAGCTGTAGTTTGGTACCTGCTTCGGGGGTGGGGTGGTGGGGAGGGTGCATTTTGTTGATTGGAGAATTAGCTGTCCAGGGGACATTAATTTTTGATTAACTATTTAAATGAAAACGAAGTGACAACAATCCCTGTACTCTAGCGCTCGCAACTTCAATGATCGAAGAAAAGAAACCAACATGGAGGACACGGAGGACAACTCCGACAGATTGGTTAAAAAGCCAATCAAGATTTCCAAAAAGAGTCATGTGATAGAAAAACTAATTTCATAATTTGTCAGCAAGTTTGATTTATAATTACATAAATGTCAGGTTAAAAAGAAAGACCGCTTGCAGCTACATAGAACTTACTTAGTTAACATCCGTTCATCCCGAGAATAAACAGTTTGATCAAAAGATGTTAATTTGTCAGGATGGCGTTCTCTGTTAGTGTCACCTTATCTTAATCCCTAGAGTGATGGTTTTACGTTTATCTGATAAAAAGCCCAAAATTAATATATTTCCTACTAAAAAGTGTTTGTGAAACAAGGTAATTATGTTTTCATAATGGACCAATAAGCTTGAAGGTCTGGATTATGCATGCCGAAATTCCTGACAAATATTCTAAAGAAATTTTACCATTTTTGGAATCTCGAGATAATATACACACTAACAGGTTGTGAATTATGCATATATAGGTGACTCTCGGTCTCTCGAAGTGAAATCATGGTCCTGATTTTTTTCTCTACAAAACACAGCAAATTTACTATCGAGCTTTCGAACGTTCGATCTCGAGAAGTGAAGTTGGGTCCTATAAAACACATTGAAGTTTTTCACTCTCGTTCTCTCGAAGTGGTGGTAGCGTATACCCACCGTTACCCAAGCGTGTAATAATTTCCGCTTGGACCTTACCCGTATTTTGTTGACTGCAGGAGGGGTAATTAGGTGTTTACATAGTTGAAACCTCGTCGGTGCTTCTTTGTGGAGGTGACACCCTTGAGTATATAATTGGCTAATTGGTCGGTTTACACCTTGCACTGGGGGTTCGAGTCGTGATGATTAAAATTAGATATAATCCGACTATGAATAAAATCTATATTTTTTTTTGACGTGACAACGAGAGAGTAAGTTTTATACATGATTTAGAGATCTACAGACTGTTAAATTTCTCGAGTTTGTTCTTTGTGTAAAGTTATTCTAAAACATCGTTTTACTCATTCGTTAGAATTTGTGTTTTGGGTAAAGCGACATAACATTTTGCGATAGTAAAGCGTCATCGGAACTTGGTTTTGTATGCCTATCTAAGCATGATTAAAGAACAAATAAATACATAAACTTTGAAATGTTTTTATTAATGCAAAATAAGGTTTTATATTTTGATATCAAAGTACAAAAGGAAAACATGTCAAAACGATATCATATGATCTTGTTGGTATACATTTCCGGTTACTGTAAAATCTGAACCATACCGGCGGTCCTTCAATTTCCGAATTTCGATCTCTCGAACTCTCGATTTCTCGAAGTTTTATCAAGGTCCTTTGAACTTCGAGTTATCGAGAGTCACCTGTACGGAACAGTTAAGATTTCTATGATCCTAAATAATTTGTTAAATCCGTTAAACTCTTTGTAGTGTGTTAGCTTTACATTCAATAAATTCATAGACATTCACATGTAGCTTGAAAATAAAATCGAATGCCATGTTTTATAGATTTCTTATAACATTTTATAAAAAGTTAACTTAAATTGATTAAGAAAGTAATGAAAAAAAAAATCTAATTGAATCATGCAAAAAGGTTTTGAATTTACTGGTTGGGTGTAAATACAAATAAATTACAATATGACAATTTAATGGTCTACTGAGACCAAGATATGTATCTTTCTGACGAGTATGTTTTTCTACTACACAATCAGAAACTGCATCTCACCGAGTTGCGAGATTCCGCGAGAACTGGTCAACCATGATAGAAAACAGAGGCTAAAATGATCAATTGATAAATAATATCAGTAGTATTTGACGGATATTGACATTATACTTATCTTATGACTAATTTTGAAATTTTAAAACTTATTTTTTTGAAGGGGGGGGGGGGATTTGAAAAAGTTTCTGTCAATGGGAATCAAGTTTACTTCAAACTGATATTTAAGATTTCCGACTCCCGGCGAAATTTCTCACGGACAATAATTTTAGTAAATATATCTGTATGATCATGTATCTCACAATGGTTTAGTATACTCTTGATAGTTATGTGGTAAGGTGTCAGAGATAGCTCGCATATGATCTTGTTTGAAAACCCCCACAAAGAGTCAAAGCTCTCAGCTGGATAGGCTGGCGATTGTAGAAATATGCGGTCTCCTGTCTAGGTGTAAAATAACGATATCCGTCAAATAGAGGATGTGTTAATTATATTTGAACACATGTAATGGCATATTGTAAATTACTAATATATTGGCATGGAAACTCGGGGAACAAATAAGTGAAATCACTTACCTAAAGCTGGTTCGAATATAGTGTTATCGAAGCATTCAGCATTCGACATGGTCCCACGTCAGTTTAGCAACAAATGGTAAAATGAAACATCTGCTCAGGGTTGATACATTTACAGACCAGCCATAACCTATTATCAACAAAAAAAAAATCGTAAATAATATGTTGGCCATGCACTTACAGATATAAACTTCACATTGCTAAAGTTGACCATTCGTCACCCAGGGCTCGTCCCGAACATACAGGGAAAATATACCTCCATGTTCGCATGTTTTATCAGGATGTATTTCATAATGAAGATGGAAAATGGCAATATAACTACTATATTATATTAAATCCACATTTAAATACACACGGTATAGTATTCTGAGCATCCATATAAAAGTGATATTAAATGAACTGTACTTGTAAAATATGCAAACATGAAAATAAGCATTGATATGAAATATACAGCTAAATACCTTACGAAACATCGAGTCCTTGTTGTTGATAATCACACGTTAGGCCGAATGACGGAGCTGATGTCCTCAAGGACCAGGAAGCCAGTGTTCCGTGACCTACGAATATACAGTGTCAGATTGTGTGTACTAAACATAACCTGGTAGGTGCATGAAATTAATTATGCATCATTTAATTACCTACACATTCATACAAGGATGTAAATATTATATACATGTAGATAACTGCGAAAGGAAATCGAAACCAAACGAAACCCAAAATCGAAACCAAACGGGGCAAAGTCAGCGTAAAGTTTTAAGTTATTACTTTCATATCTCTTTTTCCTCAGATTAGGGTAATGAAGAAGCATTGCGTCATCACTGTATTTCAACTTAATCACAACTTTCTTTCTCACTCGGCAGTTACCAGTGGGCAGATTTAGATTACCTGGCAGTTCACGAAACATCCAATAAACTGTAATTGTTTTCTTGTGTAAGTTAATAATTAAATATTCATAATTCCAATATAATTTATTACAATTGTTTTGATTGGACAAAAATAAAGCTGAACAAGAGTTTACACATCAATAAATCCGAAAACGCGATGTATTCACACACGCCTGAAAACAAATAACATAGTGCGGGGAAACTATTCAAATTTTTCCAATTGTTAATAAAGTGAACGAATTGGAATTATAAGAATCAAACATTCTTTTAGAAGAATTTATCGATGTGTAAACTCCGGACATTTTACTCACAAACTTAACATAAAAGTGCTTCGCACTTTTATTCAGTTTCGCACTTTTATGTTAAGTTTGTGAGTAAAATGACCGGAGTTTACACATCGATAAATTCTTCAAAAAGAATGTTTGATTCTTATAATTCCAATTCTTTCACTTCATTAACAATTGCAAAAAATTGAATAGTTTCCCCGCACTATGTTATTTGTTTTCAGGCGTGTATAAATACATCGCGTTTTCGGATTTATTGATGTATAAACTCTTGTTCAGCTTTATTTTTGTCCAATCAAAACGCTTGTAATAAATAACATTGGAATTATACATCGATAAATTCTTCAAAAAGAATGTTTAATCCTATAATAAAAACAATTAGAACTATCATTTAAGGATGACAACATGTATATACTAGTACCTACTAGACAGAAATTTGAATAGGACAATCAATAAATGACAAACCAGGTACTTTTGTTTCCGAAGTTTTTAAAACATCTCGATAGGGAATAAAGCTTTTACATGGGGATAGATGTATATAGGATAAATCTTCATCTAAATAACTGATACATCTTTGAAAATTTTCTCAAGAACGGGGACATGAGTACTCATATTAATGTACAAGCATTACCATGTAGTACAGATTCAAGTTTGTTCAAACTGTGTTCCCCAGGGGTAGGATAGGGCACAATGAAGATCAAAGTTTTACATGGGGATATACATGTATAGAGACAATCTTTTTCTAAATAACAGCAGCGGCATGAATACTCGTATTAATATGCAAGGATCCCTAGGTAGTGCAAATTGAAGTTTGTTCAAATAATGACTCGCGGGGGCAGGATGGGGTCACAATAAGGGGATCGATGTGTTGCATGCTGATGTTTCAAACATCTTACCAAGAACAACAGGGCCATGATTGATTATATTTAGGTGCAAGCATCTTCAGATAGTGCAAATTCAAGTTTGTCCATTAGGCTAGAAACGTGACCTGCGAGAATTCTCGAAGAAATTTACTTCCAGCAGAGAAAGTGAAAGTCATGGGGCTGTGAATAGCTTACTGAGCAACGTACGTAAACGGCTGTCCCGTGGGAATCCGGGTTAGAATAGGTCCGCCCTTCACTCCTCAGTACCCCTTGCTTGTCGTAAGAGGCGACTAAATGAATTACGATCCTTCCTCAAAGGCTGTAAGCGCCGAGCATAGGCCTATATTTCGCAGGATGGTAAACAACATGCAACCAACCAACGTAAAGGGCCAAGCAAAACTTATCGAAGAAGAGCAAGGTTGCGGTGGGGAGTGATAGAGTGCTGAGGTTCGTTTTCGACCGGGGACTGTGAGTGATAAACTCGTCAGTACAAGTTTCTATGAGAGATACGTAGGCATCAGTAGTAAGGTGGGGCCATAATTGGATATCAAAGTTTGATGTGGCAACACACAAGAAATTAATGAAAACAAATTCTTTTCAAGACTAGCAAAGCCACACTAAATTATATCCAAATGCAAACATCCCTAAGTTATGTGGATTCATTTGCACAAACGCTTTAGAGGCAATCCAGATAACGGAAGTCGTCCGGTCAGAGTCCTATAGCGAACAATTATATCCTTATTGCACATTTTTGTCGCTACATTTCTACTTCCGTTTCTCGCGTTTCCGGATAACCGCCACCTATCGGTGAAATTGGAATTATGGGAAATAGTGGGACACAAAAAAGCAGGTCATTCTTTAGAAATTTTCATTTTAATCTACGTCTGTAATAAATTGCATAATTAAGAAATTCATTAGTACAAACAAAAATCAATAAGAATCTGTACATGAAACCGACCCGCTACTGATTTTTTGGGGATAAGGGTGTCTGCGCATTGTAACCTTCGCATATCGGTTAGAGGTCAAGCTTATTGCTTAACGTCCCTCTCGAGAATTTTTCACTCATATGGATATCAAGAAAATCAATATTTTCGAAGAGTGCATTTTGTAATTAGAATCCACCTTGTTAAGGTATTACACGGGAGGTACATGGACTGGACACATGGTCAGTACGACGGATTGTAGACTGTTGCAATGTTCTTAACATGTGATTGTCGAAATGAAGCATTATCTTATTGCGTACTTTAAAAAAAATTGTCAAGAAATTAACTTTGAAAATGAAAAGGATGACCACGTATTTCGATTCAAGAATTAAGAAAAAAGTATGCATAATATATTTTGCTAGTAAATCAAAGGGGATTTTCCCTTTGTTCACAACGTCGCGTACTCGGGTGGGGTTTACTAGTAATTGTAATTAAAAGATTTATATAGCGCCCTACCAACATTAGTTCTCTAAAGCGCATTACAAATGTGAAAGAAAAGATAATATAAAATCGATGTGCACATACATGTGAATAAAATATTCATAGTGTCAGAATTAAAATGCATAAATATTATTATTAATATATAGCGCCAATGTAATGATATGATTACCCTAATAACATATGAAACAATTTAAAACAACCCTTAGGAATAATTGAATACATAAAAAGGACATAGATATAATAACAAACAGCATAGTATACTTTCATAAGTATATCTTTATCACTTCACTCTCTGGAATCAAATGAAGATTTGAATCATTTTAAGAATGGCTAGGAAAAGCCGGATGAGTGCATCCTACTAATTTTGATTTGAGATTGAACACGATGTTATCTGGCACGTTTTCTGTTGTGCACGTGTATCAGAAATAATATATACATATATATATATATATATCTACTGTCATCCCAGGACAATACCGACAATTGCGATTGTTTTAAGCACGAACGTAAACCAGTTTGCGGTCTACAACAACATACAATGAAAACTATTGTTTTCAATTTGTTTGCACTTATAATATTGCCGAACGTATAAAGGATGAAGGAGGGACCTTTTTTGTTCACGTTCGCGGTAGCTCAGTGGTAGAGCGTTCGCTTCGTAATCGGGAGGTCGTGAGTTCGATGTGATAGGGGTCTCATATTTCATATGTGTATTCCTTGTGATAGAGGACATTTCCTGTACCAAAGTGTTTGACCTTGTGACCTTGACATTTGACGGACTTTTAAGAAAACTTAATCTAGGCAATATCTCCTGAACGGTTTTAGGTAGGACTTTCTTATTTTGTACAAAGATTTCTTATGGCAAGAAATATCATTTGATGCTATGTGTGACCTTGATGTGTAACCCAAATTCCAAAATTGAATAGAAATTAACTTTAATCATCCTCATAACTTTTGAATGGTGAGTGATATAGCTTTCATATTTGATGTGTGTATTCCTTGTGGTAAGACCTTTCTTTTGGAATCAAAGTTTTTTACCTTGTAATCTTGACCTTGGATTGTGATCTACTTTTAAGAAACGTTAACCTAAGCAATATCTTTTGAACTGTTTAAGGTACGGCTTTCACATTTTGTATTTTAAAATATAAAAATGCCTTATTACAAGACCTTTCATTTCATACCAAGGCATGCTTTTTAACCTTGTAACTAAATCTTTCATGGCTATATGTTGTGACACTAATGGGCTAAGTTTGGGTCATAACATAAAAGCTTAAAAGTTTTTATGGGAATAAAGAATGCCAAACAATCTGTTTAAAATTACAATAGCTGAACAGCAGCAGGGCAAAGATGACTCAGGCGATTGATGTGACCCAAGGACCTCGTTTAAAATGACCATCAAAATGATTATTGAATTATTTTTCTTATTTGTTTTCTCACGTGCCTTCGAGAAATTTTCACTGTCACCAGTTGTAGGCGAAGTACCACAAATTTTGAATCTTTTAGGCATGTTTAATTAGATATTCTTATCATACACCAAATCACAGCGAAATTTGACTCAAGAATTTCTTATTTGCAAACAAAACACATTTTTTATCATTCCGTGAAAAATCACAAAAAATTAATATATGATAGCTTGTATCACTCTTTCGATGGCGAAATCATGCTTCATAGGGTGTTTTAACGAGCCATTGAATAAGACTTTAGTGTAATGATTGATTGATTGATGTTTTCCGCCACACTCAACAACTTTTCAGTTATCTGGTGGCGCCCAGTTTTTATTGGTGGAAGATACAATGTACCTGGGAAGAGACCACCGACCTTCCGAAAGTAAACTGGGAAACTTTCTCACTTACCTGCGCGATCGGGATTCGAACCCGCTCCGACAGAGGTGAGAAGCCGTCTGATTTTGAGCGCGATGCTCTAACCACTCGGCCACTGAGAATGAGCTACCATAACGTACATATGTGACAGACTCATATTATACATGTATATTGTATAATATGATGGGTATATGTATAAAGAATCGGTTCATTGAATAAAATGCTTAGGCAAGGTAATGTAATTTAAACATGCAGTCAAGCATATAAATTTGGTCACTTTCCCAGTGTAATGGCCTGGGGTATATAATTATATTTTGGCCAAATATCCCTTGTGTCTTTTAATTTCATTGGTGTTTTAGTTTGTCTCATGTCATTGGATTGGTCTTGGAGATTTTCCCTCCAAGAGTTCTGTTCTTTGTGGTCAGTTTTTATTCAGTTTTTGAAGAAGAGAGTTGATTTCAGTAGATCTGACATATTTTGACAATTAGACATAGACCGACATTTTTCCTCTTGAATGGTAAGTTAATAATTTATTACTAATGCTAATCTATTCTATAATTCCTTTACTAAATGTTAAATCTGTAATTTTGCATAAAATTCCTTTTGTTGCCACATTCCTGGAATAAATGATCAGTGAGAGTGAGACTTATATAATGTAAATATCTGTGATAGTAATGTATATGATTCGTCTCACTGTGATATTATTTTAAAGTAAAAGTATGTTTTATGACTTACAAGATATTGTAGATATCATAATTAATTTATAGATCAGACCAGTTTGGTGTCATCTGTAAATATTGTTCACTCGAGCCTATTCCCATAGAATGGTATGCTCACCATATGGTTTTTATTTAATTCAATAATTAATAATGTTAATACATATTATAATGATAATTATTGTAAAGTTTTTATGATGAAGTTAAAGTCTATAGGACTTGGGAGATTTAATATGTGATGTATACAGGTATAGAGTTATCTCCCTTGATATAGATCACCCATGTAATGCTATAATCGTATATTGGTTGTACATCAGTAATTATGTGAAATTATAGTATTCATGTTTTATATAGCATATTACTTAAAATTGTTAAACATTGTTGTTATAGGGTTTCATCATTGGACAATTCGTGCATTGCATGGTAACTCCTGAATAAACGTCTTGTCGAGAACCCAAACAGGTGTTCCTGTTATTACTTAAGGGAAAGAGAAACCTGTTACACATATACCAACATCTACCGCGACACGGGACATCCATTCCGAAAGATCCGTAATTGCCAAGCGTTTGGCAAAGGAGCAATCACTACCAATGTTTACGTCTTAAGTATGACGTGACAATGACGCGAACGGGGTTCGCACTGATGACCTCCCGATTAAGGAGCGAACGCTCTGCCACTGAGCAACCGTGTTATCTAAGTTAATTCCGCTTCCTGTTGACAGCGCTTGCATCAAAATAATTTTACGTTCGTCATGACATATAATGAAATAGAAGGAAACGCTCTATGAGCTCTAGATACGCTGGTACATCGTAAGACCTGTCAACACGTATGCATTTCAAGGTGTTCTTGAAAAGCTTTAATCATAATCAGAGCATCTTGGTTTGGGAAGGGGGCCGTCAAAAACCCGACGCATTAAGGAGATATCGGCCAGTCGAGGTGGCTGTAATCAGTCACGCCCCTTTGTTTATAGAATACTAAACGAGATAAATTAGAAAGCACTTTCAAACCAACTCGCACAAGAAAACACGTGAGCATGTTCATTTGTTGGTCATAACCTACCTCAATCCGACGCCAGCGTTCAATGTATTGTTGTGTATCGTACTGAACATCACACGGCACTACCTCGTTATACAATACAACTGTCATGTAGATGGATTTTTCGTACCGTTTATTTGGCTGCGCGTCTGCCTCAATTTAACACCCATGCTGAGTGTGTATCGTGTTCTCAGAGACCAACGTGTGTGTTATCGATCCTCCTTCCTCTATACACACACTACAGTTCCTATCGGAACCAGCCGCAAGCTAGAACTATACATATATCATATAGCGCATCTTATAAACGCTAAGTGTACCTATTTCATTTATTACATCATAGGAACTTTGCACAAATATGTCAGCAATTTGAAAGAATACCGTCTTTAAAGGGACTGGTTCACGATTTTTGTTAAAAATATTTTTCATTTTTGATGTTAAACATTAAAAAAATAACTCATTTAATGTTGACAGCCAAAATTTTGACCTTCTGAATGCCAGAATAAAAGCAATATTTTAGCCTTAAATCTGTGTTATGTAAACAAAGACTCGAGTCTTTTTATGTAAACAAACACGTGAAATATTGATTTTGTAATATAATGCATCTTAATTTTGCATAGTCACAAATTTTAACTTTTAGATGACACATTTTACCCCAAAAATGCTTGAAATGTGAAAGGTTTAATAAACTTGATCGATATCCATTTCTTTTGAAAATTTTGTAAACAATAGCATACCGCAATCTTTGTTTACAAAACAAATAATAAACTCTCTAAAATGAGCTTCTGTGATAATATATAACCTTAATTTTCATGTGAAATATTTCAAACACAAAAGACAGTAGATTTTGATCATCAAAAGTGAAAAACAAAATTTTGGGGGAAATCGTGAATCATGTACTCATTTTAAAAATGAAACCCCTTCGCCAATATATTATGTTTGTTTATAGATTTACAAGGAGATGTTACCATTGCTTGATCCGGATTAGAATAGGTCTTCACTACCTCTTTGTTTGTCGTATTGTATTGTATTGTTTATTGACCAAGAACCATACAGTTAATAGGTGCATGTATAAAGTATATCATACTACAACAGATTATACAATGAAATGATAACAATATAATATACCATACTGATGTACATGTAAGAAGCGACTAAATGGGGCGGTCCTTCGGGTGAGACCACAAAAACCGAGGCCCCATGTCACAGCAGGTGTGGCACAATAAATAACCGTCCCGCTCAGTGCTCATAAGTTTTGCACCCCTCCACCGGCAATGCCATGGTGACGTCTCCACATCCATGAGTGAAAAATTCTCGAGAGGGACATTAAATAATGTACATGATGGCATATATAGAATAAGGATATACTACATTTATATGATGTATATAAATGTATGATGTATATAACATAGTGATCCGGCTACAATGTCGCACAATCCATACTTATTCATATATATATATATGTAGTATGTCTATGTTATATACATCGTTTACATTTATATAATTACCTTGTGTTTCTAAACCGGACATTCCTTGTATCTATACGTATAGAGCTGCTCTTGGTGATCGGTAGTCAGTCTATTTTTCGGCTGAATTGTGTTAAGGAGTTATGCTACACCAGAGAAATTTGATGTAGATAAAAAGTGTAGGATATGTACAAAAATATTTTGAATTTGAAAATTTTCAAATTTACTTTATTTTGTCAAAAAATACAGTTTTAGTAGAAGGTAATCTGAAAAAAATTTAAAACCCTTGCTGGACTCGAACCTGCAACCTACAGTTCAGCAGTCGGTATTCTAACCTACTGAGCTACTCGGCTACGTATTTAAATGGAAAAGGAAAAGTCAAATATTGCTGATATCGATTTTGTCATCCATGTTTTTAAAGGAAGTCAGCCATTATGACGATGTAGAGTACTACCTTAAATCAAAGATACAAGGAATGCCCGGTTTAGAAATACGAGTTAATTACATTTATCATTAAGTTGTCTTTTTCTTCTGTATATCTCTTGTAGATGTTTCCCATGTTTCACATTTTTTTTAGACAGTTTTAATGTACATGTTTTTAGGTTAGTATATGTAGAGTGTGTTTGCATGTATATGATGTATTGTTTATTCTTTTAAAGCTTTTTATATTATACATGTACAACGCCATTGAATACTTTGTGTAAAATTAGGCGTTGAATCAAATAAAAACAGTTTCAGTTTAAAGCGACTTAAAGTTTGTGAATCCGAATTTGGTGTCGATCAACATTCCAATAGTAACTTTTGATCTAATGTACGCTTTATGATGTATAGTGTATATGGATTTTTTCAAACATTCGTTTGATATGGAAGCTAAAATGTCTACTATACATGTAAGCACTACCGGTAAGCAGATTACCGACACGCAATACGGGTGGTGTTTATATGACGAATTTATTTTACGCATGGTAATCTCTACAAAAACTATTCTGTTTTATTAAATACCTATAATCTGTTCAAAATAAATGAATTACAATATTCCGAACTGCAGCATGTACACAATGACAATTCTTTCGATGCATCTTCTTTTTCAAATTCTGCTGAACCATTTAATTTTTTTTTAAAACCTGCTTATGGATGGGTAACTACGAGGTAATGGGTTAATTTAGAACAAGAAAATCAGATTCATTTGATGGATATCGGAGTGCTATCCAGGTAGGATCTTTGTTCTCATTTGATGAATATCGGAGTACTGTCCAGCTAGGATCTTTGTTCTCATTTGATGAATATCGGAGTACTGTCCGGGTAAACGGTTTGTTCTGATTCCTGGGGGTGACGATTACTTTATTCCTATACATATGTAACTATAACAAAGCCATCAGTGCTTCCTAGCGGATATACATGCATACAGATGTATAAAAGCCCAGTGTTTTCTCGACCGTACTAGGTTATACCCGGAAAAGTAAACCTGATAATCGATTGCAAAGGCGCGTCTTAAAAAATATGGATGAAAAGGGGAGGATATGTACAATAATATTTTGAAATACAAAATTTTCTTACCTTATTTAGTTTAAATATATAGTTTATGGGGGGGGGGGGGTTTAAAGTGACACGAACTAATGATCTACGGATTAGCAGTCTACACGTTAACCTACTGAGGCACTTAGCTAGCGTAGAATAAAATAAGTATTGCTGATATTTATATTTTTATTCATCTTATATTTCATTATTAGTATATATTTAGAACAGACTGAGGTTAAATGTTTCTCTAAAAATAGTCTAAGCTATTTAAACTTAAGTACTAGTTACGAAAGTGCTATTGAATTGACGGAAATACTAAAGATATAAAGAAATCACTGTGCATGTACATTTTATTAAAAAGTTGAATCATTTACATCGAGTGTTTGAGAGGTGTCGTTTACTTGCCTCCCCCTATATGTAAAGCCAAATCAAATTGTGTGAAGAAATTTTTGCTCCAATACAGTGATAGATATAAATTCAATTGAAATTCATTTCTAAGAAGCTTTGAAATCGTAAGACCCTCGGATTTAAGTTTGTAAGAATGCACACAGTCGATCAAACGTTGGGAGCTGTAAGACAAATAGACCACAGAATGTGAGAAACGATGGACGAAAACTTACCCTGTACAAACGAAAATCGGGTTCCCAGTGTAAATGGACATTAATGGCGGTCAACGTAACACAGTGACCGGCCTTCAGGTGTTTCTGACGTAGACTAATTGCATTCGTAAACAATGTTCGAGGATAGGGAATATTTACAGTTCAATGGCGATTGAACAAAGCCATTTAAAGGACAAATTACTTTTCCTGAAATCGTAGTAAATTTTACTGACTCGATTTTATCATGTTAAAAGAAAATGTAGTTAAAGAATGACGTTGATAGAGGAGTGTATTGTATCAGATGTACATGCCTAATAATAAAACACACCGGTCATTAGCTGGACCACTCCCCAATAATGGATTTTATTTACATGCCAAGAAAAATCGATACACACTCAGCAACGAAAAGGTATAATATTCCTAAAATTGGACATGTTTGGTTAATTTCTCGGTCCTTGAATTCAGAGGATTATTCTAATTTACCTTTTTTTTTTTAAATTTAATTTTATTATCATATTTTCATCCTTTGATGTCGTTTAATTCATTTTTCTAACATCTTAAACAAGAAGATCCACATCAATCCAGCATCTTATATGTTATCCCCTGTTAGGTATTTTCACCTGTATATAGTTCCAGAGGCTGGTCTACAGCACCTAGAATGTAGCAGGAAGGGAGAAAATGCAACCGACCAGATCGGGATTCAAACCCGGGCGCGCTGAATCTCTAGTCAGGTGCTCTACCGAGCTATCGGCGATCGAAACCCATCTGACCACCACATTCCTCCCTCCTTAAACGTCTCCAAACATAGAAGATAGAAACGTAGGATCTTTATCCCCTGACAGGTATTTTTCACCTGTCAGGTCCTGGGGCTGGTCTTCGGCACCAAATGTAACAGGAAGGGGGGAAATACAACGGACCGGACCGGACCGGGATTTGAACCCGGGCCCCGGTTACGAACCTAACACTCCTCCGCTGAAGTGCCCCATTTGTTACTGAAGTACACATACCTGCTAGTATGGTTAACGGTCCAGGGTTTTATCCAGCAGTTAGATGTTACTACCCATTTCATATTTAAGGGGGATTTTTGAGAATGCACTCATGAGCATCCAGGGGGTGGGGGTGGAGGACATCCATGGAATATAATATACACAGATTATTACAGCCATATAAATTGATTGAGTACACATTTTATCTATATTGTAAGTCTGACAATTATAGAAAATGACTTAGAATATATAAAAATTATTTTTGTTGAAAATTCTTATACAATTTTGTCAAGTATCTACAAATGAAGGTTTTTTTTTTATCTGTGGAAGGAGAAATGTGCATTTGTTGCCAAAGGGGAAAGGTACCTTATACCGGTAGTAAAAACAAACTAGATAATTCCCCCCTGTCTTTTTCTCTGGGTTTCAGGCTCTAATCAACATTTGTGTCAAACTGTTGGTTCCCATCAGCGATTGAGGGTTTTTAGTCAGTGACTGAGATCGTGATGGGTTCCTTCTCAAAGCCACGACCTTCTCGAAGAATGTTCCTCCACCATTTTTCTTCCTGACCATTTTTTAAAAGTATGTGTGGTATGTCTCTTCCTTATTCAACCAACTTAAGAAAGTCGTAATAACGAGATAACAGTAGTAATACCATTCTTAATATTATCCATTTTTAAAAGCGATGTTTATATCTTTGTTTTATCATATTGTTTGTTTTACATGAGCAGCTGTAGGTGAAGTACCACAAATTTTGACCTACACTGTACATGTATGCCTAGCGCTCACGGCCGTGAAACAGTGAGGTATTTTTTTTTTAGCGTGCCAACGCCTGCTGCGACATAGAACCTTCGTTGTTATGTCATATCCGAAAGACTCGTGAATGATAGGAGCAATCACAACCTGTGTGAACGTCTCAGGTTTGATGCCGCCATGACACGAGCGGGGCTCGAATTCACGACCCCCCAGCTACGAAGCGAGTACTACTAAACTGCCAAGACGGGTGGTTTATCATAAAAACCAACAAAATCAATACAAACTTCATTTTTACTTTGATCATATAATATCATGTAATATAATTGGCTGCTATTAATAAAAAAAAATCATAATGATAAATGTCTGGCGGGTTCAACACTCTTGTTGGCATTGGCCGTTTTATTTTATATTAAAGCAAGGCAGATAACGACATACTAAATCTAGAGAGTAAATTCGATGAGTGCCCACACACTATATAGGTTATTTGGCCAATTTACATTTATGTGCATCCTTACATATATTAGTATCTAATGTTTAAATAATTATCAGCACAATATGTAGATTGACAGCACAGGCACTTGTTTCATACATGGTTCCCCCTCCTTAATAATAGGAGGGGAGACTCATGTATGAAACAAGTGCCTGTGATTGATAGGCATGTATTTGTGTTAAAATGACCGACCAACGCCCACCCATGTGTACAAAATATCACGCATATAGTGGATCAATACAAAACATGTAAATATCAGGTATATTTCCATAAACACGCAAGACCAAGCTACGATTTCATCATAAAGCAGGCATTTATTTTATTTTGTTCATTTTTTTATGTTCGTTTTTTTTTAAAGTGTTGATTAATTAAGTTGTCTCCTAATAGATAAGAATGCCATATTTCGGGAAATGAAAATGAAGTATAATAGGCTAGCAAAATTCACTGTATACAGTACGTTTCTTCTATTGTAACTGCATATATTCTATGTTGCTTTTCTCCCGTTTACATCTAAAGGTGCATGTTGTGTTGGCAGGTGCAACAACGGTACCATTGTCATGCGTAGTAAACGACGAGAATTGTAATTTCAGGCAATGAAAAATAATTTCAGAGGCAGGGTATTCGGAGTGAACATGACGTCATGTATGTACCTGCAACTACAATGTATATATCACAATCGCGCCACGGTCAGCTATGACAAGCGACGAATTCTCTAATTATATTAATCAATTTAGGTATGGCAATGATTTTTTTTAGGTATATATTATCTCGTGGCGTGTGACGCCCATCTGTTAAGAATCAAAGTTTACGGCATGCTGTTGTCTATGTTCCATATCACAGGGAGAAGAAATTCACACAACATTTTACAGATGAGAGTCTCAAGATGATGACCTTTTTGCTCTTATGTAAAGAGTTATGAATGAAATCAGCCTAAATCCCACAAGCAGGGCAAAGATGAGGCCCAGATCTAAGTAGAAGTTGTCCTGTGGATGAAAAATACACATAAAGAGCAAATGTCGATATAATGGTATCGAATAAAAGCTGCAGACGAAAATATACACATTTTAATATTAAACACGGGTTAAAAATAATTGAAATTACCACTACTTACAAGTCAAATCGCGAGAATAAAAAGAACAAGATAGTGTAAACAAATATAGCTGGGAAAAAAGAGATCCTTCCACCCTACTGGTAACTTTGATCCGCTCCACGGGATCCTCACGTGACAACACACTCTACCGTCGTAATTAATATAATTGTTGACTATCATATTCTTATATCGTTAACCAGAAAGTTAAAACGCACATACAGATAATTTTTTACATAGCAATATACGACAGCAATATGTGTGAAATTATAAAAGAATACATTTATCTTAATGATTTTTTGCAATGTGCGTTGTAAATTTAGAAAAGCTTTACCAATGTGAAACATAGAACGCCATGCAATATTCCATCGAATTAAGAGAAGATTGTTTAGAGGAATATTGCAGGGGTTAAACGTGGAAAGTTTTAACAGGTTATTTGAAGAAGCCTAGGATTTTCCAACCCAGAATACAGACCGCATTCTGTGGTTATGAATGTTGCCCAATAAAGGTTATCTCGAAAAGTTGTGAATGCAGATTGATAAACACGAGAACAAGTTAAGATAGTGATACCTTGTCGAAGCTTAAACTGTCAATGACTGTGTCACCTTGGGAAATGCACCTTGTGTTGGAACTACAAGCTGTGGAACAGAAAATGAACATCACATATTTGAAAAAGATACAGTAATTACCTAGTTGGAATTTTAGTGACCTGTACATCATAATGAATTAAAACACGAAAAAAGAGGGAATAGTGATCAATCTCATCAATTCTATAAACATACAAAATTGAAAGTAAAGCACACACGGACCCCAGCAAACACCAAAGGTGAGGTCTGGTGCCAAGAAAGAGTAAGTATACCCTGTTGACCGGTCACACAAGTCATGAGCCGTATATCTTAATCAGATAAATGGAGTAGTTCGAAGTCAAATTAAATATGTAAAGAACGGTTTAACAATTGGTATGAAACACATCTGACAGCATATGACCTAACGACAGATTGTATTTACAAATTAGGTCATTATAACTACCCTAGAATTTGTGAAATGCTAAGTTTAAGGTGACTAACTACACCATGAAAGAGTTTCTCAAATCAGCATGAAATGATTTCATATGAAAGATATGATGATATGTAGCACGGGTAAGCACATGCCAAAAAGGGCGAAAACATGCATTTAAAAAAAAAAATGATTTTGAAAAGAAAAAAACCCAACAGAAGACGTCCGTGGATTTGAACTCTGGATCTGTGTACTTTATCCTCTAAGCTACGATGATATACATGTACAAACAAATCGATCAATACAAATAATTTAAAAAAACATTTACATCGCCATCTTGTGACATAGTGTCATAAAAAGAGTGTTTCAATTTAATGAGCTACCTTAAACGAAACGTTTCACACCCTGGTAGCAACAACTTATTTTCAGTGGCCTGTATCGCAATCGGAACTCCTCGAATGTCTCGCGATGGCATCCATGAGCGAATTTGATGCATTGCTGTGACGTCACAATTGACAATGCATCAAATTCGCTCATGGATGCCATCGTATTACATCCGAGATCTATGTTGAGTGCGCGAGACATTCGAGGAGTTCCGATTGGCCTGTATCGATTTAAAAACTGATCATACGCAGAACATGCTCCAGCGCGTCGAACCATTTGATCGATTATTGTTACACAAATATGGGAAGTTAACAATGGAAAAGCCGAAGTCACCCCTTTGTCACAAAGTTCAATTGTTAGCGTGTCCTTAACATTTATGTACAATATAATATAATATTCAGGATCATTATAATTTTGACATATAAAATGAATATACGATATATGAAATAATATATAAAATTTGAATCCAAAGCATTGGTAAGTAAGAATAATATGATACAGATTATGAACTGAATTACACATGGGCAAAATAAGTGAGTAAATCTTAGGTGAGATCATGGTAACTGAATGACAAAAGTGCTGTACATACTGATATTGGTCACGCCATCCCATTGATTAAGAACCATCATCTCGTTCCCATACGAAAACCATGAGAGATACTTCAACCATATAAGGTAAACCGGGGTAGATCTGCCATTCAAATATAAAGAAAAAGTTCAATCTCAAACAAGAGACCCATGGGTCACAACGCTCACCATAGTGACCTTAGCACTGCTGTTCTTCAGAAGATTTTACCCTCTTTGATAATTAAGTGAAGATAACGAACAGCGATCAAACTAATAAACCCTATAAAGAATAGAAAATTAAGATAAGGGAATTCCATGACAATTTTTGACCACATATCATGACTCCAATCTAGCCACAAACTTCAATATCAATATGACTAGCATGACCTTGCTGTTCATGAAAATATTTTTCAAACAAATATTCTAAATGGCTTTTCTCCTATATTCATGAAAAAAATGAAGATAATGAACAGTAATCCATCTCTTAAATCCCACAAAGAATACAAAATTAAGAGTAGGGGCAAACACGGACCCCTGGACATACCAGAGGTAGGATCAGGCGTCTAGGAGCAGTGAACATTCCCTGTCGATCGATCACACCCTCAGTGAGCCCAACATGTATATCTTGATCAGGTAAACGGAGCAATCTGTAGTCAATGGTAGGGTGTAGAAAACGGGCTAACATTTGGATGAAACACATCAGACGGCATTCGACCTAATGATGTTGTTTTAACGACCATAGAATTTACAAAATGCTGACTTTAAACGAGACTGCTGAAACCGCTGTTACCGTGTTACATCAACACATTTGTCAGTAGACTGTCTCGATTTAAAAAGTGGTTATACGCAGAACATGCTCATCGAATCAGTTGAGAAACACAACCCTCATATGTAGCTGATAATGGAATATTCTATATAAATATGGGAAGTTGTAAAACATCATCCCCGATTTTAGCCCCAAACTTAACCCCCAGGATCCATGACAAAATTTATTTCACACAACTTTAACGTGTTTGCATTGTGTGGCCCTGTTCCTATCTTTTTCCTATGTAATCACATGTACAACTTTGAATCTCTATCAAAGCCAAATCCTAGTTAAATATGGATCTGTCTTACATTGGAATGCTTTCATATTACAAATGTAATATGATTAATCATGACCAGTGGGTTTTGATCAGCAAATGTTCAACGACTATATATATTTCAATGAACCACTTACATGTAACATCTCCCTGGGCCGTGTTTTGAAGAACCTTCAATCTGGGGGTACTTTAGTTGCATATTGATATAACTAATCACATACTTGTTTTTTTTTTTTAAAAAGTTCTCATGTATTGCCATGTAAACCTTTAATCCCCTTTCTTGACTCCACCCAACCCTCCACGGCCATGATTTGAATAAACTGGACTCTACACTACCTGATGATGCTTACATACTAATGATGACCCTGTTGGGTGTCAGAAGATGGTGTTTTTTCCATACATCAGCATGGAAAACGTTGATGCCTTATCGAGGCCCAATCCTAAACTCCAGGGACATGATTTGTACAAACTGGACTCTGCACTACTTGTGCATGTTTGCATATTAATGTTAGTAACCATGGCACTAATGCTCTAGAAAAATATTTTAAAAGATTTTCACGTATATATTCCTATACAAATCTTTGTTCACCTATCGTGGTCCCCTCCTACTCCTCGAGGTCGTCATGGTTTGAACAAACTTGCTTACGACAACGGACAATTTGATCAGAATACCTCACTTGAGCCTTCTGCTCAGGTGAACTAAAAAGGAAAGGGATCTTTGAAATTACAAAATATTGTAACTTGTTTTATTTAGGACTCTGATTGATTTTATATAGTTATTCGTAATACCTACCCACTGTTAAGAAAAAATCCCCCAAATAAGAGAAATGGAATCATCAGAGCGGGGGCTATAGCTAGTGCTGCTGTCACTGAAGGCGCCGCTGTCGACACCACATAACCTTAAACAGACAGAACATTATTAGATCATATCCA
The DNA here is from genome assembly GCF_947568905.1 of Ostrea edulis. Lineage (NCBI taxonomy): Eukaryota > Metazoa > Mollusca > Bivalvia > Ostreida > Ostreidae > Ostrea > Ostrea edulis. The sequence goes on along the minus strand of NC_079173.1, from coordinate 16,815,891 downwards.
GCTGTCGACACCACATAACCTTAAACAGACAGAACATTATTAGATCATATCCAGCTGTCGACACCACATAACCTTAAATAGAACATTATTAGATCATATCTAGCTGTCGACATCACATAACCTTAAATAGAACATTATTAGAACATGTCCAGCTGTCGACACCACATAACCTTAAATAGAACATTATTAGACCATGCCCAGCTGTCGACATCACATAACCTTAAATAGAACATTATTAGACCATGTCCAGCTATCGACACCACATAACCATAAATAGAACATTATTAGAACGTCCAGCTGTCGACATCACATAACCTTAAATAAACAGAACATTATTAGATCATGCCCAGCTGTCGACATCACATAACCTTCAACAGAATATTATTAGACCATGTCCAGCTATCGACACCACATAACCTTAAATAGAACATTATTAGAACGTCCAGCTGTCGACATCACATAACCTTAAATAAACAGAACATTATTAGACCATGACCAGCTGTCGACACCACATAACCTTCAATGGGAGAACGTTATTATACCATGCCCAGCTGTCGACACCACATAACCGTAAACAGACAGAACATTATTAGATCATGCCCAGCTGTCGACACCACATAACCTTCAATGGGAGAACGTTATTATACCATGCCCAGCTGTCGACACCACATAACCGTAAACAGACAGAACATTATTAGATCATGCCCAGCTGTCGACACCACATAACCTTAAATAAACAGAACATTATTATACCATGCCCAGCTGTCGACACCACATAACCGTAAACAGACAGAACATTATTAGATCATGCCCAGCTGTCGACACCACATAACCTTCAATGGGAGAACGTTATTATACCATGCCCAGCTGTCGACACCACATAACCGTAAACAGACAGAACATTATTAGATCATGCCCAGCTGTCGACACCACATAACCTTAAATAAACAGAACATTATTAGAACATGCCCAGCTGTCGACACCACATAACCGTAAACAGACAGAACATTATTAGATCATGCCCAGCTGTCGACACCACATAACCTTCAATGGGAGAACGTTATTATACCATGCCCAGCTGTCGACACCACATAACCGTAAACAGACAGAACATTATTAGATCATGCCCAGCTGTCGACACCACATAACCTTCAATGGGAGAACATTATCAGAACATGCTTACATGTAGCTGTCAGGAAGGCACGACTAATGGAGTTTACAATATACATAAATAATATCCACCTAACTATGCGTTTTTATCACATCTATTGCTTTTATCAGAAAAGATGTATACCAAACGAGGCGGCTGTGTTGGATACCAAGATGGCTATTCCTGTGGCGATCAGAAACACAGAACCATCGTGATTTAAACCTGGAACAGAATGAAAATGCCGTTGAATTGTCAGAGGAATGATATTGAACCACGAAAATGCTTCTGGTGAAATTCAGAGAATGACCATCAGAATTTATCTTGATTTTTTATGAAAAGCAAAGTTTTTGAAAACTCACCGCTCATCCAGTAAAGTATGGACATAAAAATGACAGGCATGGCAATCAGGAAAGGTATCTATGAAATATTGACATGATTCATAATACATGTATGTAGTATCCAGTCTATAAAAGGTCACGGCAAATACTTTATAGGAAAATAAATTCCCATCATCGCTCAGAGGAGCAAACGTGTAGATACCAGTCGTGAGAGAACCATCGACAGAGTTAGGAATTTTCTGTTCTGGCTTGTTTTATTTTGCAGACTATTGTTCTATAGTTCTAAACCTAGGTTCTGGCTCAATCAGTGATGAACGTTGAATTCTTGACCTTCATGAAAGTCACGAAGCAAACGTCTGACGATTAGACTACATGGTGGGTAGTTGTATACACCCTTAAATGCTAAAATGCAAAGCAGTGGAGGTAGCCCTTATTCGGAAATTCAATGCAAGTGATATTTCAGTCTTCATATTATGACCTTTTGATGTATTTGGTATACTTTGTTTTACTTTCGTTTTACATGTAAAGCGCCTCAGGATACTTATACAATACAAGTACATGTCATGATCAGATAAGGCGCTATACATCGTCGGAAACCCAAGGAGAACGACCGACCGTGCTATCCGACGATGGGCGCTATATCAATGTTGTGCACTAACAATTAACTTCATAATGAGATGATGTACAATTGCGTATGAACATTTTAAAGTTATGGAATAAGAGTAAATTCACGTCTCTGTTAAAAGGGAACTGTAATTTGTCAGATTTTCAGCCATGATATCCTATATCAGCAGAGTGAAATGATAAAACAACTACATGTCATTGATCTCATCTTAAGGGGGACGCACTGTTTAGCTCCCTGTATATCAGTCGAGTTAAAGAAAACAGAACCACTTCATGTGCATGTACAATTAAATTGATCTCATTTAGAGGGGGACGCACCAGAATGGATGTGCTCCTTAGTTGCCTATATCAGGTGCCAAGGAGACATCTACGACAGAGGACTTGAATTGTCGGTACATATGCTGATGATGTTACCATTTCTTACCTCCACAAATGTTTTGCTGAGGTAGTAAACACCGACCCCATAGAGCCCCGTTCCATACTCCCTCAAGAAAATGGGAACTTCTAAAGGAAAGACCTAAAATAAAATTATCACTGTTTGATAATCATTCCCTAATAAATTGTTTTTATGAAACTAAATGGACTTTTAAAAAGTATGTGTGTGAGTGGAGGAAAAGTTTGGCATATTTATTTCAAAATTCAGAGAACTGTAGAATTTGTTTACATTGAGGACGGAGAAAATGTTGGTAAAACTTAGGTTTGTGATGATCACGAAGATGACCCCGTTGATGTTCATGATGTCGTCCTGGTCGTAATCATCGTCTGTTTTCAGGTAAATCAGTCCTAGTATCACCGCAAAAAACTAGAAAATAAATTCAAAAAATCCTAGTATCACCGCAAAAAACTAGAAAATAAATTCAAAAAGTCAAAGATAAAAGGAATGGAAATCAAATCAACGTATTTTAGTTCAATTAGGAGAATGAATGCATCAAGGATTTGAAGAATTGCATTTTTATTATAGGATTAAACATTCTTTTTGAAGAATTTATCGAAATGTAAACTCTGGACATTTTACTCACAAACTGAATAAAAGTGCGAAACACGTTTATATTAAGTTTGTGAGTAAAATGTCCAGAGTTTACACATCGATAAATTCTTCAAAAAGAATGTTTGATTCTTATAATTCCGATTCGCTCCCAGTATTATCAATTTCAAAAATTTGAATAGTTTCCCCGCACTATGTTATTTGTTTTCAGGCGGGTATGTATACATAGCATTTTTGAATTTATTGATGTGTAAATTCTCGTTTAGACTTATTTTTATCCAATCAAAACAATTGTAATAAATAACATTGAAATTATATTCATATACATGACAAAGTAGAAAATCACATAAAAATTCTGATGTTAGTGTGTTTCATGTGAAGCAAGAAGGGAGCATACAATTTGATCTCTTTGCACCGGCAATTTTCAACTGTATTTGTCCTTATTTCTTTCAACATAATTGAATCACGGGAATTAATTTACCAAAAAAAAAAAAAAAAAAAAAAAAAAAAAAAAAAAATGAAGTAAAATGATGGGAACTATATTAAAATATATTTAGAAATCATTATTTTATAGCAGGATGTTTACATTTCCTTTACAAATGATACAGCGATAAACTCGGAAATTATCAATGATTTAGAATATAATCCTCAAGTCTGCCTTAAGATTTAAATCATATCTAAAGTTGTCTACCTAAAGTCTAACCGATATATACAAATTCGAAATAAAATATAAAACCAAATGAACTTGAAAACACACATTTAGAACAAGAATCATAAACTCGGAAATTATCAATGATTTAGAATATAATCATCAAGTCTGCCTTAAAATTTAAACATATTTAAAGTTGTCTACCTAAAGTCTAACCGATATATACAAATTCGAAATAAAATATAAAACCAAATGAACTTGAAAACACACATTTAGAACAAGAATCACGGTTCGTTAAACCTAAAACATACATATTAAGCACACACAAAAAAAGCTAGAAAAAATAATCTCTTACTATGGTTTGGACAAATTTGATTCTAACAATGAGTGGATCACGAATGCTTGATATCCAGCTCCTCCAGAAAACGGATTTGGCTTGTTGACTGAAGGAGGCTTCGTACCTGTTCAAAGAAATATTACAGAATATCACTTAATTATAGTTACTAGTCTTCAGCTACATACATGCAGTGTGAATATAGAACACACTACCTTGTTCATGCTTTTATGAGTGTTTTGTCCCTCCCTAGTGTTCAAGACTTTGCCAATATACATGTATGTTAAAGACACTTACAAGATTGCTACTTTCAAAACGATATGGGTTCTTATGGCTTTTCAGTGTCCAGTTTGGAATAACATCCCCGCGTACTCACCTCGAAGAATTGCTCAGGGTGTCTTTAATCTGATCAGGGGAAAAAAAAGAATTCTCAAATTCAAGCTAGAGTTTGATAACAATGCTAATATTTCCTAAGAAACAATTTGTTTTCACTCAAGGTTGTTTTTGCTTTATTTTTTGCATCATTGAAAATAAAATGATAAAATGGATCAATAAAAAAACTTTATGAATTTGAATTCAGATTGCCCAATCAAAAAAGAAAAGAAAAAGAAACAATTAACTTTTCAGACCCTCCTTTAAAAAAGGTTACATTTCTCTGGCGTAAGAAGGATGCTCATATTAATTGGAGAAAGCTCAAGTAATTCCGAAATATTCACATGGAGAACGGTAGAGTTCTATTACTTAGAATAACGTTTGTACTTAATGCTCATTCCATGATATGTTGTAACGTAGGTATAATAAATGCGATACCAAGTCAATAAAATTCCAGTACTTACAAATCTTTGTGACACTTCTCGGTGATCAGAAATATGGTTCGTTTCTTCTGTCATTTTTCTAAATGGTTCTGATGCTTCAAAACCGTCACATAAATTCTACAAAGTATGGAAGAATGATTTCTAAATTTAACACCCCCTGGTGGGTAAAAATGGCCAATTCACAAAAGATAAAAGTCATAGGGAGTTTGAATAATCTTATGTTTTATTATTATTCCTTCGATGTTTGTTTTTTGTTTTGGGGTTGTTGTTTTTTATACTGTTGATTTCACAGAGTGTGATCCGATTTTCCGGATCACCACTGAAACTGATGACGATACAATGCATAAACACCACGTTTTTTCGTGAAAAATATCGACCGCGTGACAAATAAAAATAATTTCACTGTATGTTTGTGTTTTTGATTTATTATCTTGTAAACGTGGACTTAAAAATACAAAGGCTTTGCGTCTCATGTGATCTGATGATCAGCGCCTGCCAACTCAAAATGATCCGATTTTTCGGATCCAGTTACTGTGTATTCTATTTAGCGCCTTTGGCGGAACGCAGCTTCCGCTAAATCAAGTACATCGCTAAATGCCATCCGTAAATCTAGATGTTTAAAGTAATTCACGAATGCGTTAAATCAAATCTACGCTAACTTGTTGAAAAAACGATTTCCGACAAATATCGTACACGCCAAATATAATACGTTTACTTTACTTTAGTAATACTATACATGCACCAGAACCGAAATACCAATGTAGTAATGGAAACCTTGATAATAAATCAACCGTCAGCCATGTGAGTAGAAATTTACATTAATATTTAAATAGGCTTTATGAATAATCAGTAGATACACGAATAATGTCCAAACAGAATTCTGTTGAGTTAGAGCGTGTGTTATAAAATTTCTGTTGGTATTTGCAATAAAATATAGCTACTATGAAGTTCCCTTCACATTGAAAGGGAACAAAATTGCATATGGATCGTTTCCTATTTATAGATAAGTACATACATGTAGGACGAATATATATACCTTGACTCTGGATCTGCAGTCTGCTTCCTTCCCGGGTACAATGGCAAGAGTCAGAATGAAGTAATCTGCGGGGTTGTAATTCATGGGGCATGCGTGACCATTGCTATTTAAAACCATTAAGATATTCTATGATATTAGTTTTTAATATACTATATTAAGAAAAGTAATAGTACGTGAAACTATGTCTACACAGTCACATTCAGTGTGAAGCACTTTTATGCTAAGTTTGTGAGAAAATATCCAGAGTTTACACATCGATAAATTCTTCAAAAAAATGTTCTAAATGATTCTTATAATTCCAATTCGTTCTATGTATCAAATATTGCAAAAAATTGAATAGTTTTCCCGCTCTACGTTACTTGTTTTCAGGCGCGTATGAATTCATCGCGTTTTCAGATTTATTGCTGCGTAAATTCTCCTTCAGATTAGTAGATCTAAGTAACAAGGTGTACTAGTACTACAACAGGCATGTTACAGAAGCATACGAGTGGAACAATGGTCACACATCGACAAGTCCAAACTGACCTTTCTCTTACCTTTTAAAAAATTCAAGTGCTTCAGGAATTGGGCCTGAAAATGCTACTCGTCCCTCGGCTAAAAGGAATAGTCTGAAAAGATGAATAGTGCATATTTACATGTATTTACTGTAATGTAAAACTTATACGGTACTAATTTTGATGCACCAGGTGCGCATTTCGACAAATAATGTCTCTTCAGTGATGCTCAACCGAAATGTTTGAAATCCGAAATAACTATGAAGTTTTAGAGCTAAATATAGCCAAAAACAGCGTGCCAAAAAAGTGGAGCCAAATTCGTTCAAGGATAAGAGCTATGCATGAGGGAGATAATCCTTAATTTTGAAATGAATTTCTAAATTTTGTAACTAAAATAATGCATTAATTCTCAGTGTAGAGTCTGAAAAGATGAATAGCACATACACATGTATCTACATGTATATACTGTAACTAAAATAATGCATTAATATTCCCAGCGTGTTTATAACACAAGATAATAACCGAACTACTGCAATACATTGTGAGTACATCGTAACATGAGACAGTGAAGAAAATGCGAAAACAAACCACTGGATTCATCTTTTTTTCAACACATATAAAATATAAATCAAATTACAAACGAGTCTGATACAGTCCCCGAGGGTCTCTACAACCCAGTAGCTAAGTACTTCGTTATTAGCTTGAAAATACGGATGTATATTTAATTGCTGTTATAAAATTTAGAAATTCATTTCAAAATTAAGGATTATCTCCCTCATGCATAGCTCTTATCCTTGGACGAATTTGGCTCCACTTTTTTTGGCACGCTGTTTTTGGCTATATTTAGCTCTAAAACTTCAAATTTATTTCGGATTTCAAACATTTCGGTTGAGCATCACTGAAGAGACATTATTTGTCGAAATGCGCATCAGGTGCATAAAAATTAGTACCGTATAAGTTTTACATACAAATTCTTTCAGTTTGTGGCCTAGATTGAAGGGCATACAATCTCCTTAAATTTAATTAAATTTACACTGTATGTATCTCTGGACCTACTCGTCAAATAATTCGAAGACCTCAGATGGCGGTTGATGTATAGTGCATAGAATCGTTCTGCCATTTCTGACCATGGATTTCAAGGCTTGGATGACACTGTACGCCATGAAAGAGTCTAGACCGGAAGTAGCCTCGTCACAAAACATCAGGGGCGGATTGGTCAGCAACTGGAATAAAACACATCACAACAATGCATAAAAGATTGGTTTCTAGGGTGTTTGTAGATTTTAAACCAAGCAAACAGCAATATTTCAAAGGAAAAATGTGAATAGAGATATATGTTTCATTTTTCAGGACCGTAGCGATGAGGATATTTATCGAGCAAACGCCTGCTCCGATACGTGACCTACGGTTTTAAGGTCACATCCGAAAGACTAGTGGCATTCAATTTTCAGAGCCGAAACAAGAAGAGTTCTACTTAGTGAAGATGCCTGTCGCGACACGGAACCTCTGCTTTTCAAGGTCTCATGAGAATGACCGGTGACTCTCACTTCTAAATGTTGAGCGTTTGTGAAGGATCACTCACCAGTGCGTGCTCGAATTTCCGACCTCCCGATTACAACGCGATCACCCTAACCACTGAGTTATCATGACCATTAGAAAAGCAAAATAAATTTCCAAACAGAAAGTAAGATATTAACAAGAACCTCTAAAATTCTTTTTAGATTGAAAACTAAATAGATTGACGATACATCTTTCAAATATCCGGACACATGTTAACACGAGTAACCAAACCTTTATTTCCCATTGTGATGAGTAGGCGGTACCAGTACTTCTGATGTTAACACGAGTAACCAAACCTTTATTTCCCATTGTGATGAATACTAATATCTCTGATGTTAACACGAGTAACCAAACCTTTATTTCCCATTGTGATGAATACTAATATCTCTGATGTTAACACGAGTAACCAAACCTTTATTTCCCATTGTGATGAATACTAATACCTCTGATGCGAACGACAGCCTCTTCATTTCTCCACCGGAAATGCCTCGTAAACGGCCCTGTACTCCTATTATCGTATCTGCACACTTCGTTAAGCCTAGCTGCAAAACAGTTATTACACAAGTACGTTAATACTACCAACAAGACGTTAACAACGTTCGTCAGATCAATGAAATTTGTCCGTAATTGGTATATTGTACATGTCCGACGCAAATTGTCACATAGTCACCGACTTTGAACGAAATATAGTCAAATAATAATGAAAAATTGTACTGAATATCCAAAGTGGCGACTGGGAGTTCTGATAACAGCTACTTTTAACATTTCCAGTCCTAATTACATGACCAGTCATCACATTTAGTATGCAATACTATACAATAATCTCCGCGGAATAGTTCCATAAACAAATATGTGTTAAGATGCTCATTTGAGCTATACTGCTTCTACACATTAGGAAATATGAATCCTATAACATGTAGGTTTGGATTCCTAATGTGTTCTCTACTAAGAGATCCGAACATGCAAATATGTAAGTGTAAATTCTTTCTATTTTCTCCTGCAGACGAGTAAAATCTAATTAGTCTCACCTCATGTATAATGTCTTCCACTGTCTGCAGTCTTTCCGCTTTATTTTTCCTTTTGTCCATACGCAGTAACGCCTTCAAAACAGGTACATCCAACATGTACGTGTAATTACATTCACATAGCACACTTTTTCCGTAATTATCAAAAAACCAAATCAAACTATTAATATTTTACTATACATGATCAGCTTTCTAAGACACAGGTTTGTCTGAAACAGGATAATGAAGTCCTATTGTGTGTTCATACGAAGTTCACACACAGACTGTAACATACCCTGAACGTCAGATGTTCTCTTACTGTCATCGTACCTATTGTGTGTTCATATGAAGTTCACACACACAGATTGTAACGTACCCTGAACGTCAGATGTTCTCTTACTGTCATCGTACCTATTGTGTGTTCATATGAAGTTCACACACACAGATTGTAACGTACCCTGAACGTCAGATGCTCGCGTACTGTCATCGTCCCTATGAACATGTCGTCCTGTTGTACGTATGCGGATATGTTGGCTATTTTGGTTTTGTCCACGACCACCCCGTTCACTCGTATATCTCCCTGTAAGATGAGGGAGCCCCTGTTTCTGTAGGTCAGGACGTTCATCAGAGTTGACTTCCCGGCTCCACTGAAGAATCACATATAATAGCTTGTAACGTGTCTAAATGTTACTAGTATTCTACAAACTATTTAGAATCACGTGTCTCTGTAAATTCCTAATTATACGCGGGGAATCACGTATTCTATAATATTACACATATTTCATTTGTTCATTCTTTAGTAGGTAAAACTTTTACGAAAGGCACATTTTTATGAAACAAACAGGTTTTCTAAAAGTATGACGGGAAAGGAGAAAATGCAACGAACCAGACCGTGGTTCGAACCCGGGTCCCTGAATCTCTAGTCAGGTACTCTACCGACTGAGCTATGTGGCCCCTACAGTAGAACTTGTCTGACCGCCACATCCCTCCCTTCTTCTACAAAACCTCAACCTGGAATCTATTTCTACACTTGTCAGTTCCGGGGCAGATCTTCGTCACCGATACGAATGTAACAAGGACAAAATGCAACGGATCGAGCCGGGACTCGACCCGTCATAATAGTATAATTATATATGTCGCTCAATTTTCTATCTTTTCCTAAACCCCCCCCCCCCCCCCCCACTAAGTTGTGACTAAGCATCAGAAATACATTTCTGTTTCCTGATTAAACATTTTACAGTATTATTTTTACAAACTTATTGTAATGATATATGACGTATACGAACTAGTTCAGCATTAGTTCGTGAACAATGTCTGAAATCTTTTATCGTCCGTCTGAAACAAAGTTTGGTAATTCCAAACCCCTTACACGGCTGTTCCTCGACCACTCAGCAAATCAAATTTGAGACAAGTTTTATTGTCAGTACACGTTCAAGAAATGCAAATTAGTTTCATTTTTTTAAAAGCCCCAAAGTAACGTAATATTCGGCACATCCTCGGGTAAATGACGGACAACTCACCACCTGTGTCCAGAACTCTAAGACTTCTATTTATTTACACAATTTACATCAACACAACATATCAAATGATTAGAAATGACTTTCGTTTCTTATAATCTAATTTTCAAAAATGCATTCGGTATTACAACAAGAACAATGCAGCTAAACGTATTGCGACATCCTTCTCAGAACGGCACATGGCACGGCTTAACGTCCACTCAAATTACACAATATCAAGAATGTTGATGGTCAAATGGACCAATAGTATTGCATTATACAAGTGAAATCGAAATATTTCAAGAATAAAAACGAAATTTTCCTCAGTTAGTACGTTGGGTCAGTCAAAGCTTTATAATCCTTAAAACATAAACTAAGTAGGTTTTACATTCATTTCATATAGTTCAATTTTGTATGGCGTTAATTATCGTCGTCTCGGTTTATACAAAATAAAGAATGTTGCTAAATTTGTTAATATTAAATGAACTAATCAAATTTCATTTCAAAGGTAAAATCAAATTATTTCATCTTGAATACAGTCGGATTTATAATCATATCTGGCTTCCATGAAATTAAAACATTATTTTGATGTCTAATTATCATGATATTAAAACATTATATTTTTTATAATTGTAAAAATTTAAGTATACCTGGCTCCCATGACAGCCATTAGTTTCCCCGGTTTTATCATGCCGCTCACTGAAAAGATAGGGGAAAAAAATCATCATCTTCACATATAATGACATTCCAGTATCACGTGCATATGGTGCACTATGCTGTCGACTGATTCGATAAGCGGGGAGGATAAGTTTTTAAACCGAGGAAGAATACTGACCAAAAACAATTGATGATACAAAAGTTTCAAGTCTCCATTAAAAAGTTAGCATTTTGCAAATTCTATCATATTCTTTATAATAATCCTATTTGCAAATTGATACAGGCCGTCATTAGGTCGAATGGTAGCTGACCATGTTCCCTAACAATGTGTTGAGGTAATTACGACAGATGTGGTCGGTGTCGCATAATTCACGCGCCACTGGCCGGAACCTTAGAATCATAATTTTGGTTCCGGGTTTTATAGTCATTTTGGTTCCGGCAATGGCTTCAAATGTCTGAACAGCGAAATTGTCCTTTTTTTCCCCCCATTCTTAAAGAAGCGTATCATCATCAAAATATTATTTATTCATAATCATGTTTATAAACTATTTAAAGAAAGATTCTACCATACATATATATATAATTCTTTCTAAAAGACGATTTGAAAGATTATGCATAACTTTTCCCCCAGACTTTGATGACAATAATATGATACCAAGTTGTTGATGATAGAAATGGTGTTCTGTATTTCATTCTAATTTCAAAAACATCAATGTAGTGTATTAGATTAAAGTGATGACGTCTATACATGTACATAAATATGTTCATATGTGTTTGTTACAAATTCATGGTGTAATACATGTAACTTGGTTCTATTTAAAAGCGAATACTTTTATTTATTGGACACGTTGAGGTATTTCATTTTGTTTGCTACAACTATAAAATGTACACATTATTGTGACATACAGGGAGTGGGTATCGCTATTCTTATTTTTCTGTCAAGGTTATATCAATGTCACACTCATTTCAAATAATTCCAATACAGCTGATATAAATAGTATATACTTGTGATTCATTACTAAACTTATCACCGAATTTCATTTGATAATTCTAGATTTTTTAACATTGATCCTTTTTCTCTCTGCCAAATTCTACTACAGAGCTTATATATGATAACATTGGTGTAATTAGATTCACGATAACATAAAATAAAAATATCGGATCATATAATAAAGAGAAAATCATTTTCTCATTTTGTCTCTGGTTAATGACCCCAGAGGGGCAGCAAGTTCAAGAATGATACAAATGTACAATATCTTGATAATTTTGTCAGTTACGACCTATTGTCATAGCCCCATGAGGATCCGGGTTGAAGTAGGTCCTCAGTACCCCTTGCTTGTCGTAGGAGGCGACTAAATGGGGTGGGCCTTCGGATGAGACCGCAAGGACCGAGGCCCCGTATCACAACAGGTGTGGCACGATAAAGATCCCTACTTGTTCAGTGGTTGTGGTCGCCGATCAGAGGTCTGCGGTTTGCAGCCCTTCACCGGCAATGATGACGTCTCCGTAGGAGTGAAAGATTCTCGAGCGGGACGTTAAACAATGTAAAGCCAACCTATTGTCATATATTTGAAATTATATGTATTGGTACATGCCTTGAAAACATAAATTCCCATCATTTTTTTTGTAAAGAGTTTATCTGTATCCATAATAAAAAATTTGGCGAAACTCCGGACTTCTGTCGTGTCTACGATTAAATTTCACTCTGTTAGTGATAAAAAAATAAATTCCTGTTGTCCTGACAATATTTGACATTTGAAACACAGATATAGATGTATCTGTATGTATAAAGTTTTAAAGAATAAGTGCTTGCACGGAACCAAGAGTATGGCCGGAACAGACTTACGTGGGTCAGAACCTATATTATAACCCGGAGACAAAATCACATGTACATGTATTTGGCGTTCCGTTTAAATTAACCGGAATCAAAATTATGCGACACCGCTCAATATCTTGAAACCATCTGGTTGACAGACACCAGCCTCAATATACAGGGCTAGTAGATGGCTCCTTTTGATTTTAGGATACAACAGTAGTTAATCCATGACCAATGGATAAAAAAAACTCGTACTCTGATTGAAGTCAAACTCCATAGGGCTCACGGCGGGTGTGACCGGTCAACAGGGGATGCTTACTCCTCCTAGGCACCTACTCCCACCTCTGGTGTGTCCAGGGGTCCGTGTTTGCCCAACTATCTATTTTGTATTGCTTATAGGAGTTATGAGATTGATCACTGTTCGTTATCTTCACCTTGCATACTACATGTAGTAGATGACCCGTATAGAAAGATCCTAGCATGTATGCATCAAATGTTGTCCGGCCAATGACTACAGAACCCTTTGTCTAAATATCATCAAACTTTGATTACCCCTATTGAATTTCAGGTCAAAAGGTCTAAGGTTAATAACTAGATACTACTATGTCTGGTGGTGATCAAACATTATACTTGGCAGATTGGTCATTGCTAGACGATCCCAAATGATTATTCGGTGTCAAAAGTCACATGAATCTTTGCTTAGCAATAATTGATCTACTCAAGAACAATTTAAGTGAACAGTCATCAAATTTCATAGGCATATTGCTTATCCCCTATCCGTCTTCTACATGTATTTAGCTCCCCATTGGTTTTCAAGTCAAAAGACCACACTGATTTTCAAATGTGGGTTTCAAATGAGGGATAATTCATGTATGTTTTGCTCTACTTAATTTTTCTTTATATAAAGAAACACAAGCACACACTATCTTACCATTGGACAAGATCTGCTTTGGGGAGGATGAAACATTCCCTCGATTACAACATCCGCCCTTTTTCGGCAATGCGTATACATTGACGTCTTTCCATGTCAAGGTCACAGGTTCCAATTCCTCGTCCAAACCGCTATTCTTTCGACTCCTCTTCGATCCTAGTTCTGGATCTAAATAAAATGCGATAACATCCCAGTATGGAATACATACATGTATATATTTATATTTATTAGAAAAGAAGGTGTGGCACGTCTCATGTTAATTTCCCTAAAGGTGTTGCGTGTGATATCGATAAGATAACTTTACTCAAACATATGATAAAACCAATTGGAACTTATGTCTTGATTCAAACATTTTTGAAAATAAGTTTAATAGACGTGTATTGAACAAGAATTAGCCAAAATAATTTGAGTTTAAATCAAGCAATAAGTGATTTATATGATTGTTAGCGTTAAAATGGAGGGGTATCCCCGAATTTCAGAAAAAAACTGCCTCCGTGAAACAAAATGAATTTAGCATGACCATGTTCTTCGAGTTTTCCTCTAAAGAACTGTCGCTTTGAAATTTTGTTTCACGGGGAGATTTTTTTTGGTAAATTTCAAAAAAATTTAAATTATTTCACTGATATCATTTTCAACTTCACATGTACGTTAATTTTCAATTGTTACATAAGTACTTCTGCTTGGTCCAGTGGATAAAGTCGTAGAGTTTGCAATGCATAGCAGTTATATTTTTTCACGACCGGGCTCGAATCCCTCACGGACGTAAGATTTTTTTCTTCTCAATATTACGTTTCCCATCTACATCTTTTTCTTAATTGAAACACACTTACAATATGCCGAGTTTGAAATAAAATTCCAGCCTAGACACTGTTTAGTTTGTGAATGGGAGTCGAACACAGCATGTGATACCTATGTTTTAAAAGTCAAGGCTGTCAACGAGAATTCCTCACATTCACGGATTGTTCTTACGGATCCTTACGTATTCCACAAATCCGTAAAGGTACACGGATTGTTACGATTTTGACACGGATACCGACGAGTAATTTACGAATGTTTGCGATTGACTACGAGTCGGAGATCCGTAAGGACTCGTAAGAAAAATCCGTGAGTGTGAAGGTGGTATTAAGCTTTGAAAGAAAAATGTCAAACAAGACAAATAACTTTTAAACAGTTTGAACGAATATGACAATATGTATTCCAGTAGAAAATTGCTATGGTAATCAATGTTTTCAGGTACATGTACTTGAAAGTTTGTTGAGCTTTATTAATGCGTATTAAACTTCTCGTATTTTGTTTTGTGGTCAGAGTCCTGTATAGTAACTAAAGATGGTTGTAGAAAATAATGCATACGAGTATAAGAGCTTTTAGACTGTAGTATTATAGAATATTAAAAATATTTGATACACTCGTAACCCTATAAATCGTGTCTAATACTCAGAAAAATTAAAACAATTTAGTTTTCACGATTTCAAAAAACATGTTTATAGACTATGTACGGGCACATAAAATATCTTAGGCTTGTCCTTAGTACTGGGGAATCCCACAGGTATGTAAATAGCAAATACGCAATAAGAGTTTAAATAGGAATGGAAGTAAGTTCTACGTCACTGGTGTTTAAATATCAGGCACAAAGCTCCGATTAGGGAATGTTACTGCTTCTGTGCAACACCCTCTTTCCAAAATTTAGAGAGAATTCCGTGGATTATTTATCCCTAAGTTTCTGTCTTCTTTTGTCATAAAATTTACAAGTAGATAAACTGCTATTTCTAAAAGTAAAAAAAAACCACGATATTTTTAAAAGAAAAATACAGGTACATATGTATATGTAAAATGTCTGATTGTAAGAATCATTTTAACGATTACAATACAGTCATGTATTAATTGTTAAACTTCAAAATTTATGTCTGCTATATCCTTGACAAGCAGTCGACAGCGAACGGAACACCCAGACATAGGGCTCACGGCGATTGTAACAGGTCGGTAGGGGATGTTTACTCCTCCAAGGCATCTAATCCCATCTCTGGTACATGTATGTCCAAGGGTTCGTGATTGCCCTATTCTTAACTTTGTATTCGTTATAGGTATTTAATATGAGATTATTTTGCTTTCATTATCTTCACCTTTTCATCGTATAAATAATTTGATATTCATTGGTGTTCATATTATTTTTATTCAACAGTCAATGATGTGTTTCTAAGACTCGCGCTAAAGCTTATCTAAACTGAAGTTGTATCGATTTTAGACGAATTTACAGCGATCGATACTACTTTGATAAATTAATTACTGCATGTGATAAGTCGATTTCGCCAATCTTACCTAGGGGTCTCCCAATTATCTTATATTATAGTCGAAATAGTATTGGGTTTTTTTTTTTTTTTTTAAAAAGATAAATTTCATTAAATTTCTGCATTATTTTCACTTTCGAATTTTATTTCAGAGGTGTGTGTGTTTTCTTTTTTATAATTTCAAGAAATTCATAATTCTTATTTTACAGTTTTCTAAGGTTTCCATCGGACCAATACTGTAAAAGGTGACAATTTTGTTTCAAATGAACGTTATTTTGGAAGAGGTTAGAACCTGTGATTTGTAATACCGTCATTTTCGATCATAGCCTTCTATGACATGTAAAAGCGATCTTCGTGACACTGGTATGAATACGTAACAGTATAACAGTTTGATATGGATACTCATAGTCTCGTTCAGTCGATCGATAGTTACTAATGCACTAGTGTACAGTAATTACCACTATTTGTTTAGATACATTCACTGCAGTATAACCGTGACGCTACCTGTATGCACACATCTTCGGAGTCCCGTAAAATATGTTTAATGATTTGTCAGTATTTCTCCACAAATATTATCGAACGTTGATAGCTTACTGAGGTCAAGTTTTAGGACATTAAAACAAATATCCTATTCATTTCTGATTTTAACCGTAAATGGGATTTGTTGGAACCGCCCAGTAACCCGTCAATGCGTTAGACTATATACCTTGTTGTTTGTCGTGCACGGGAATGTTAAAATCCATAATATTTTACGACTAATATCATGCACGGGTTTATGATCTATAATCTCCAGTTTTTATTTCCCCATTTTCCATATTCCATCTTAAAGTTTTAAACAAATTATTGCGATTTATGTGATATTTTGAAACCTGCTAATACTCCTAGACTGTTCTTTTAAACTCTAAAATTCCTATGATGAATGTTTGCGTATTTTAAGTATCAAACATCTTCATACTAATGCCTATATTGTTTGAATACATGAGTGTGCATTTATTTAATGTAGTTGTTGGTTGTGTTGTATTTATTGTGTTAACACCAACAGAGTTGTATGTACAAATATATCAAAAGTAGATTTTAAGGGCAAAAAGGTCAAGTTTAACAACTCAGTAGTATAAGCATTGTGACTGTATTTTTTGTGTCTGCCTTCAAGATTCCCCATAATTTAAGGTAGAATTTAAAAATACACTACCAAAAGAATTGACGGTATTAGAAATCTCAGGTTCTAACCTCTTCCAAAATTAAAATTGAATAAAAGTACAAAATTTAGATTATTTTTTATCAATAAGAACTGGCACAAAACGATTATCATAAATCAATAGGTAAAATTCAAAGCACGAGATGAAAGTAGTGCTAAATGATATCGCGGATGAATTGATAGTTAATAATATATTCATAATGTAATTTATTTATCGAAATTTAATAATTATACTAAGTAATTAATTTCAGATTTAAAATCAAGCAGTAAAACGTGTTAATTAGTGTCATATAATGTAATAAGCTTTAAGATGATCAAAATAACAGGTCAATACATAAACATTTGTAGCGTACATGTAATTTTAAATTTCGTTTACAACAATATAGTCATATAGGTACTACTTCATGACATTAGTTCAAATAAACCCGATACCTGCTTCTGGGTGAGAAAATAAAATATTGCGAATCCAATAAATAATGCAAATCAAGAATCTGAATAATAATACTCTGTTTCAATTGTATACATTATAATTTTTAAGGCGACTTCATAATCTTCTGCCAAAATGTCTATATCTGTATTCAGTTACTTTAACCTGTGCTGCAATTTTCGACCTCGAACTTCGTTTTCCCAATCTTACCCTCTATCAGGTGGTAACCACCCAGCGAGAGTAGAGGGTGGGGTATTTCATGGCTATTTTCTGCAGACAGCGGTTTCGATTATTGTATTGACTTTAATATATTATCACCTGCTGTTTACACGCACCGTAGATATGAGAACACAAGGTCATTTTCGGACTACCAAGTACATATACAAACTGATAAGGCGCAAGGCAACGTATGAATTTTGTAAAATAGCAACAATGATAGAATTCAAATCAGCAAGGTTTAACAAAGTAAATTATGTATGTTTTTCCTTAAAATCATTAAATGCATGATGAAAATAATAGATAATTATATGCACATGCAGCTTCCCATACCTTCTACTGAAAATCCCGGATTTGTGAATGTTCCATTCATGTTTATAGTTCACTTCAAATAGATGTGCTACTCGTTAATTCTTCCAACTTATCACAAGTCCTCCAAATTAAGAACAATCCATAGATACTTTTATATACCGTAGGGTGGACCGGTAAGTTTTACGGATTTTCAAGTGCTATAAATTTAAACGACAGCGCAATTAGCTCCAGAGATGTTTGCTGTGCTTTAAGGAGGAATATCGCACTGTCAAAATGGCTGACTTCCTTTCGAAACACAAATTGAAGACTAGCTAGATATCGTGGATACAATGATGTATTCGTTGTCTTTTTTAAAATTTATATTGCATAGCCGGTTCACTCCGGGTTAACGCATTCAGTTGTGGATATGTAGGTCATACTCTCGAATCTCGCATGTAATTTTTCGAAGCGACTATACAGTATTAAAACTGTACATTTTATACCATATAAAGTAAATTTTTGAAATTTTGATTTTCAAAATATGAATGTACATACTCTTTGCTTTGGGTGCATTACTAATTTCTCTGGCGTGTTATCCCTCCTTAAAAATTCCTGTCGAATCCAGGAATGCAACCTGGGTATGTTACACAAAATGAACTCGGTATCGATTTGCTTGCGTTCAATAAAACGCAGGGGGAAAGTTGTCGGATATTTTATCTAAACGATAAATTCAAATCTTTTTTTTTTTTTAAATTGTTGCCTTTCCTTTGTAATAGATGTAGTTTATACTATATGTTTACGAATATTTATAGAATGAACTATTCAAAAAAGAATGTTTGGCATTGTGATTTGAGTCAGGTCAGTGTGGCCTTGTATTGTTGGACATGCGCTTTAGAATCACTTGACCATTAAAGAGTACTGCTGCAATGGTATTACACGCCGGTATTACAGATTTCTTTTAAGAATTTTTTTTCATTCTCACGTACACATTTTTTTAATTTTATAATCTGATATATATCGTGAATACAGGCAAGTTTTGAAATATTGTAAATTCTGTATTTTGGTATCTTAGTATTTTACTTTGTTTATTTTATGAGTCATGAACCTACATTGTAGTATTTTGCAACATTGTCTAAATCGTATATTTATCAAAGGTTCGTGAATATGTTGAAATCCCTACATATGAATAGAGCAACACATACAATATTTGTTTAGTGCTGGTAAAGTAAATTGAATGCTCATGATATGTTGAATAGGTCATGTTGTGCATTGGGAAGTATAAAGCACAGAGTCAGGAAAATCCAAATATTTTTTTTCTATTAATTTATTCCTACAACATCTATAAATGTGTTTCGTAGATCCATCACCTTGACCTCATAATATATCATGATTTCATAATATGTAACTTCATCAATGAATGTGATGTATATGATTGAGACAAGTTCTTCCACCTATGACAAATGATTGATTGGTTGTATATTTGCACATCGAGTCTCTAGAACTCTCTGTCTTTTAAACTCAGACAATGTACTTCACTGTCTAGTTTTAAAGCGGACCTCCAAACGCATCTTTTTAGATTAGCTTTTAATTTGTCATTTTTTTTTTACATACTTAGTGCTCTTACATTACAGCTCTTAAAGCGCTGTTACATTAAAAAAAATTAAATTAAAAAAAAAAAACAACCCAAAAAACACCAAACAAACAAAAACTGTAGTTTGTTATTATACCTATGTCCTTTCTATGTATTTAATTATTCCTAAGGGTTGTTTTAAATTGTTTTATATGTTATTAGGGTAATTATGTCATTACATTAGGCGCTATATAATAATAATAATGCATTTTAATTCTGACGCTATGAATATATTATTCACATGTTTGTGCACATCGATTTTATATTATCTTTTCTCTCACATTTGTAAAGCGCTTTAGAGAATTAATGTTGATTGGGCGCTATATAAATCTTTTATTTACAATTACAATTGTTTAATGTTCCCGGACCCTCGAGAAATTTTCACTCATATAAAAATATATCTTGTTCAAACATAGAGGTACCCCTGACAATTACCTCTCCCGAATCTAATTTATCTCAAATCAAGAAAATATAGATAAACTACGCGAATTTCATATTTGTATTGATCTTTTTTTTATAAATAGAAAGAGGCCAGTAAACTTTAATGCGGATCACCTGAGTAACACACAATGGCAAAGTTGGATTAGAAAATCGTTTGTTTAAGAAAAAAATTTCATTTTTGAAAATACGCGAGGGGATTTACTGTGACACTTTACACCAACATCTTCATGAAAAGCATGCTGGCGTGAAGCGTTGCTGTTCATCCCCTCAACGTAATTCATTGTTTTATATTTACTTTTACTTTCGTTTCTGTTGGAATTCCCAGCCTTTGAAATAGTAATACTATATTTATGAAGATTTTTTTCGCATATTTTTCACATTTGTGAAGAAATGACTATCATTTCATTCGGTAAAAGTATCGAATATAAAAGCAGGGGAAACGTAAATATTGTAGAGCGTGAACTTTTTGTATTCAAACTCTGATCATGAAAGTGAATGCCATCAATCATTCACCATCTAAAGTAATTTCACCCTTTCTAGAGGTAACAACTACACAGTGCAGTGAAGCAGTTTTTCAGTGAGTTCTCTGCTTACCATGAACAATTGGTTTCAAGCACTACCTTTCTACTTATTGTGGGTAATTTCAACTTCCACATTGAGAATGCCAGTGATGCTGCATTTCTCTCTCTGGTGACATCCTTTGGCTTCCAGCAACATGTCACTCAGAGCACCCATCGCGGCGGCCACACACTGGACCTTGTTCTATCCAGGTCAGTGGACTCTCTTGTACTTGCCACCCTTGCTGAGGACCATGGCTTCCCGGATCATTTCCCTGTGTTTGTAAATCTCTCGATGTCAAAATCCCAGGTGCCTAAACAGTCAGTGACTTATCGCAAGGTCAAGGCCATTGACTCCAATGCTCTCAGTCAAGCTGTCACCAGCTCCACTCTGTGTACATCGACGGCAACCGAGATGGCACTCACTGACTTCACAGAATTCTACAGCAATGAACTCTTCCATTATGGACTCGCTCGCACCACTCATAACTCGCACGATCACCATCAGACCAGAATATGAGTGGTGCAACAGCTCTATCAGAGAGGCGAAGGAAAGATGCAGACAAGCTGAGAGACTGTGGCGCAAATCAGGACTCGTGGTACACATAGAGATTTACATTCAATACAGGGAAGAGGTGAACATACTCATTGATGCGGCTAAGCTCCAGCATTACAGGACTTTGGTGCTTGATAACAAAGGTGACAGCTCCACCACTCCATTGCCTGCCGACAAATTACCATCAGATCTGGCTGACATGTTCTGTGACTTTTTTGTGCAGAAAATTAATCGAATTCGTAGCTCCATTACATGTGACAATCACAATCTACTTGTTGACCCACCAGCACTCGGCGATGAAACTAAAATTAGCCATTTCCAACATGTTATTGTGGATGAGGTCACAAAGTTAGGTCATCTGTCAACAAGAGCTGTGAACTGGACCCTATGCCTACATCCCTTGTGAAGAAAGAAGTCACAGCTCTTGTTCCCGTCATCACTTCTATTATAAATAAGTCATTTGAGAGTGGTTTCTTCCCAATATCTTTCAAAGGAGCTATTGTGACACCACTTCTGAAAAAGGCTTCACTTGACCCTGACATACGGCCAGTGTCTAATCTTGCAAATCTATCGAAGTTGATTGAAGATGTTGTAGCAGCACAGATACAAACCTACCTCAGTGGAAACAATCTACTGGAACCATTCTAAAGTACTTACCGTCAGGGGCATAGTACTGAGACGGCACTTCTGCAAGTTCACAACGATGTGGTTTTAGCCATTGGAGAGCAGAAGACTGTCTTGCTAGTGCACTTGGACCTATCGGCTGCCTTTGACACTGTAGATTATTCACGCTTGCTGCAAATACTCAAGGACACTGTGTTCATGTGGTTCGCTTCCTATCTTACCAATCGGACCCAGATTGTCAAAGTGAAGGGAGCGAAGTCTGGTTCCACTGAGTTGGGCTGCGGTGTCCCCCCTGGATCGGTCCTCGGGCCCGTTCTGCTCAACATCTATACAGCATCCCGGGGGGGGGTGGGGCATCAGAAAGAACAATGTCTTCTACCACATGTATGCTGACGATAATGAACTGTATATCAGCTTTAAATTCCAACAGGCCGCTCTTGTAGTCAGTTAAATGGAGTCTTGCTTGAGGTCAGTTCAAACCTGCAAGTAGGAGACGACTCTATCACTCCTGCTATTAAGGTCAAGGGTGTTGGTGTAACCATTGACTGTCACATGACCATGGAGCCGCAAATATCATCAGTGTGCAGAGGTTCCTTCATCCACCTTAAGAACCTGAACCAGCTGAGGAGATATCTGGACAGGGAATCGCTGGAATGTGTTGTCCATGCCTTCATCACAACAAAGCTGGGCAACTGTAACTCTCTCTACTACGGCTTACCATCAAAGCAGATCCAGTGGCTCCAATCCATCAAAAACGCTGCAGCCAGAATCATCCCAGGTACCCGTAAATATGACGGCATTACACCAATACTACGCTCCCCCCATTAGTTGCCAGTTCAACAAAGAGTCTTCTTCAAGACATTGGTGTTAGTGTACAAAACAGTCAACATCATGGCTCCATCCTATCTACAGGAACTTATAACACCCTATGCTCCCTCCAGAACTCTACGGTCGAGTGATTAGAGCCTACTACAAGTGCCATTTACCACCTTATCTGTGATTCAAACTCGAGCTTTTAGTGCGGCTGGCCCTAAACTGTGGAATGCTCTGCCATATGATATTAGAACTGCTGCAAGTCTCTGTATCTTTAAATCTGAACTAAAGACTCATCTGTTTACAATTCATTACAACTAGTCTGTGCAGATGATTTATTGATTGAATATTGTTTAACGTCCCGCTCGAGAATATTTCACTCATGGAGACGTCACCACTGCCGGTGAAGGGCTGCAAAATTTAGGCCTATGCTCGGCGCTTATGGCCATTGAGCAGGGAGAGATCTTTATCGTGCCACACCTACTGTGACACGGGACTTCGGTTTTTGCGGTCTCATCCGATTACTATGTTGTGCAATCATAACGGACTCCTTATCTTCACCTATTAGTCGTTTGTTCTTATACAACTTATTTTATTAGCCGAGTTGCAACGAAGTTGAACTCGGCTATTGGTTTGGTGATGCGGGCGGGCGGGTAGTTGGTTTCCGGATGATAACTCGAAAAGTTTACAAACTAATCAAATGAAACTTTGATATATTGCTGGGTACCAAGTAAGGAAGACCCCTATCGATTTTGGAGGAAAATGGTCAAAGGTCAAGGTCACTGACCAAAAATAGAATGAAAATTTCAGAAAAATTTGGTTTCCGGATGATAACTCAGAAAGTTTACATCTGAATCAAATGATACTTAAAGATATTGTTATGTACCAGGTAAGAAAGACCCCTATTGATTTTGGAGAAAATAGGTCAAAGGTCAACGTCACAGTGACCGAAAATAGAATGAAAATTTCAGAAATATTTGGTTTCCGGATGATAACTCAGAAAGTTTAAATCCGAATCAACTGATACTTAAAGGTTATGTACCAGGTAAGAAAGACCCCTATTGATTTTGGAGAAATAGGTCAAATGTCAAGGTCACAGTGGCCAAAAATAGATTTAAAATTCCAAAAAATGTTGGTTTCCGGAGGATAATTCAATTTTTTTTTTAACTTGAATCAAATGAAACTTGGATATATTGTTGGATACCAGCAAAGCAAGACCCCTATTGATTTTGGAGAAAAAAGGTCAAAGGTCAAGGTCACAGTGACCGAAAATAGATTGAAAACATCAGACAAATATGGTTTCTGGACAGTAACTCGAAAAGTTTAAACTGAAATTAGTTCTTCACAATTATAAATATGCCATATCATTCCTGACTTTACAATGTATCCCATGCAACTCGGCTCATGCACCCCTGGGTGCATATATTGATTTTTGTTATTTAAATAGTGTTTAGAGCAATATGGATTTTACGCTTTACAAAATAAATGTATTATTATTATTTATTATTATTATTATTTCAGTACCAAATAATGAAAGAAAGCAATGCATGTGCATACACGCGCACGTGAGTATGACTGCACATTTGTTGATGTCATTCTACAGGCATTAGTATCATATACCTACAGTGTGAATTTCATAATGTTTGCATCATCTATAAGTAAGTTATGTCGATTTTAAAATTGTTCAATCAAAATTCAGCACACGTGCACGCACGTGCTGGCCAGTAATTCGAACCATAGCAATTTCTAAGGAGCAGCAAGACATACCTAAAACCTCAACTTCAGAAGAATCTGAAGAAAAACAAAGACGTCACATGGTCCTTCATATATATTGAACCTTCAAAGACACATCCGCACATGCGCGTACGCGTAGGCATTTTTCATTAAACCTCCTCGTGTGCAATAACTCAAACATATTTTGTATACATCATCTCGTGTCATCATGTAACTATTATTTGTCAATGTTTTGTATCCAGGAGAGAAATAAAATGATTTCTAATGAGGAAGGAATATACATGCATGATGTACATAGGTAGGCGAAAGAGATGTACATATTGTAATTTATTTATCTTCCATTTGTCCATCGAACATTCATTATCTGACATTTACCAAGATTTCTGATTGGTTAAGAATACATGTACACATCTTACGCGAATGTAGGTGAAGATAAATACTTACCTTCCATCTGTCCATCAAAAGATACATTGTCTTGCTTGTACAAAGACTTGGTTTTACCGATTCCCCCAAGAAGCGGCGTCTTCTCCACATTAGACATTCCTGTTGAGGCTGCAGATAAACAATGTGAACATCACAATTAAATGTTATCTATCAGTGTTATACCTGTGCGATTTGACACATATCTTTACCTGTATCTAATATTGATTGTAAGACACACCTACAGCTACATCTTACATTATTATATGTAGTTTTAAGGATGTTGTGTACAACTTGAATTGATGTACATCCTCAAAAGTTTGGATTATAGTTTAAGAAACTTAAAGACCAGATCCAGAGACCATAAACGATCAACAAGCTTAAAATTCAGAAATTCTATTCCGTAAGTTTTTGATATGTAGAGATCAGCGCTTTATTGTCCTTGAGTTATACAATTCACCAGCGCGCTTTATTGTCCTTGGGTTATACAATTCATCAGCGCGTTTTATTGTCCTTGAATTATTCAATTCACCAGCGCGCTTTATTGTCCTTGCGTTATACAATTCATCAGCGCGCTTTATTGTCCTTGCGTTATACAATTCACCAGCGCGCTTTATTGTCCTTGGGTTATACAATTCATCAGCGCGTTTTATTGTCCTTGGGTTATACAATTCATTGGAGTACATAGAACATGTATATTCACTGTATGTCTAATTTTACAAAGTTATAACGGGTGAGTGGACAGGAAAAGAGAAGAGAAAAAAATCACACTTATATTATAATCATCATTAATTTTATTGATATTATAATCACCATTAATTTTTATTGAAATATTGAATCAAAGCAATTGCAATGCACCGTGAATTCACATCTCTGGAAAACATTTGACAATTTCGATCAAGTAACCTCCATTGGTTGTTATCAAGCAATGAGAAGTCTTAACAACCTTTTTTCTGGCCATAATGAATTACATGGTCTAATGATTTAATTTACCATACCTCAGACTGTTTTGCAATATAAATGTTAGGTGAACAAATTTGCTATTTCCTCTGGATAACGCTAGCGGTGAAATAGTTTCTGAACTATCTGCCCTAGGGTTCTTTCATAAAAGTGAAACTGAGATCAAAAGTGAGCTCTTCGAAAATTTATGACCCGGGAGCCAGCATCGTCGCGAACTGAACAAGAGATGTTTGTAAAACACATCCCCCCGGTGCAAAATTGAATAGAGTTATACACACACATCATTTAATTGATAGTAGTATCATCAATTCAAAATATTGAGCAGACAATATCTTCCTATGCCAACAGTGAATTGACCATGTGACCTAAAAATCAATAGGAGTTATCTACTCCTCATGCTGTACCAGTGTACCAAGTTTGGTGACAATCAAGCAAATAATTCTTAAAATATAGGAGACAATATATTACTATGTCCAGTTCAACTATTGACTTTTGACCTCAAAATCAATATGGGTCATCTTTTCCTGAAGATGTACCAGTGTACTACATGTAAGTTTGATGTCTGTCAAGCAAAAGGATTATCAAGATATTGAGTGGACAGTATATTACTATGTCCAGTTTGACACTTGACCTTTGACCATGTGACCTCAAAATCAATAGGAGTCATCTTCTCCTGAATATACACCACTGCACTAAGTTTGATGTCTGTCAAGCAAAGGATTTTCAAAATATTGAGCGGACAGTATATCCCAATGTTCAGGTTGACCCTTGACCTTTAAACATGTGACCTGAAAATCAATAGGGATCATCTTCTCCTTAAGATGTACCAGTGTACCAAGTTTGATGTCTGTCAAGCAAAGGGTTCTCAAGATATTGAACGGACAGTATATTCCTATGTTCAGTTTGACCTGGACCTTTGACCATGTGACCTCAAAATCAATAGGGGTCATCTTCTCTTAGAGACGTACTGGTGTACCAAGTTTGATGTCTGTCAAGCAAAGGGTTCTCTAGACATTGAATGGTCAGTATATTCCTATGCCCAGTTTGACCCTTGACCTTTAACCATATGACTTCAAAATCATTAGAGGTCATCTATTCCTTAGGATGTACCAGTGTGCCAAGATTGATGTCTTTCAAGCAAAGGATTCTCAAGATATTGAGCGGACATACTATTCCTATGTCCAGAGTAGATTGACCCTTGACCTTTGACCTTTTGACCTGAAAAACAATAGAGGT
The DNA here is from genome assembly GCF_947568905.1 of Ostrea edulis. NCBI lineage: Eukaryota > Metazoa > Mollusca > Bivalvia > Ostreida > Ostreidae > Ostrea > Ostrea edulis. The sequence goes on along the minus strand of NC_079173.1, from coordinate 16,788,617 downwards.
ACTTTTCTACTCATAACCAACCTACATATGAAATATCATTATCATCAAGTGTATGGTTCTCAAGATATTGAGCGGATAACATATGGTCTACCGACTGACCGACAGGTGCAAACCAATATGCCCCTCTTCTTTGAAGAGGGGGAGGGGGGGCATAAATATATACCCATTGTTCAAACACCAGCCACCAAATGGGGAAAATCCAAAAAGAAGAGAGCACTTGCTGAGTATCAACGCAGAAGCATCATTCTGGATTTCCTGTACGCCACTGTGGTCTCGGTGTTAATCTTGCCTGGATGTTGTGACTGAATGTCCATACTGTGGAAAAGGACATCATCAACACCCATCCATGTGAAGTAACAAAGCAAGAATTTCATTTGAAATATCAAGCGGAATTCTTTCCATGGGTAAACCTGTCTATGCAAGATGAAGATGACGAACAGTGATCAATCTCATAACTCCTACAAGCAATACAAAATAGATAGTTGGGCAAACACGGACCCCTGGACACACCAGAGGTGGGATCAGGTGCCTAGGAGGAGTAAGCATCCCCTGTTGACCGGTCACACCCGCCGTGAGTCCTATATCCTGATCAGGTAAACGGAGTTATCCGCAGTCAAAATCAGTGTGCCAAGAGATATACCACAATGTCCCATTCCTCCTCTAGTCATTTCTGGTTGCGTGACCATAAGAATGATGGACAATCATCATTCGGAACTGTTCAGTGTCATTCTTGGAAGTTGCCTCTTGCCTTTTGTGTAAGTATACACCATCAGTTTATCACCTTTGATTGCAAAGTCCTGAAACATGCTAAAGCCTCAGTCTGCTAATACAAGATCTTTGGGTAACAACTTAACCAGAAATTCAGTCATATGTGATTTGTTCGTCGCTAACTCATGGTGAAAGAAACGTCACACATCCAGATGGACTAATTTCTACTTAACTCCTGATTGTGATGTGTTTTTGTAGTTGGTAAAGGTCTGTGCTCTTGCTGTGAGGTTGGTCAGGCGATCGATGCTGTCAAATATACAGTTCATGTTTCGGAACACTCTAGTTTGGAAAGCTACTGTTTCTTGACAAACCTCCGTTTCTGACCACGTCACAAGTATTTCACAGTGCATCCAATCAAGCATGTAAGATGTTGGTAACTCAAGACTGGCTGATATTGAATCTGTAAGCCAAACCTGTCATAGTCAGACTTCGCCTTGCCATCAAAAGAGTCAACAAGAGTTTGTCTTCTTTATGGCAACTTAGTTTTCTTCGGCTTTACTATCGTCACCTTTTTCAAAGTTTTCACAAAGTTTTAAAGTTTAAAATTCCAGTTTAGAATTTCATTCTACGGTCATCTTCTTTGCGGTTTTGGTAATTGATGGTCCTTTGTCTATATTCTCTGTCAGAAGTGTGTTTCATTCTCAATGTACTGATTTGTCACAACCAAACTTCTCATGATGGGTAGAGAAATGTCAGTCTCGAGTGCTGAATTACACACTGGGTGATTGCAGTTTAAGATTTTTAAGATTTTTGTAAAATGGCACATATGCTCAAATAAAGTATGGTTTTGACTTCAGTTACAAAAATATACGTAAATAAATAAATATTGAGCAGATGTCAAGTCTTTTTGTGACACAAGAAACATTGATTTGGGTTGAAACGTAGATATTGGGTAGTTCTATTGCACCAGGCTTATACATAGGTACATGAAGAATTTATAGTAATGGAAAAAAATCTACAAATAGTTGCTTGTCCTATATTTTCCCGATATTTTATAAAATAGTTCTTAGTTTTATTAGCCATAAAAAAGTGGATTTACATGTGGAATAACATTGCTTATTTTGAGACGTTAACAGAGGTGTAAGTGAGAGCAAGGAACGACAACTCTGGGTAGATATTGCACGCAGTCATCTCTCGTAATCACAGATACCCATTTCGTGAGGGTACTGAGGTATTCGAAAAAAAACTTCAATTCCACAGCTGGTATTATATCTGTTTACATCCATAGGCACATCAATGAGCAGCCACAGAGCATTTTTCTCACCACGGAACCCAGTAAAATGGTAAAATGGCGTATGTACACGTGGTATCGTATACATAGACGCAATGCATTATGGGACCGATTTCAGAAGAAAAAAAATGAGAGCACGTAATACGATATATTGACTAAACCTTTCTGCTACCTAACAGCATCCACTCGGGTTACGTCACTACAACATTATTCGTCCGTCTACGATCGTACACTATATAGGCGTTGTATACCTGTTTACCTGATCAAGATATAGGACTGACGGTGGGAGTGGTCGGTCGATAGGGGATACTTGCTCCTCCTAGGCACCTGATCCCACCTCTGGTATGCCATGGGGTCCATATTTGCTCAACTCTTTATTTTGTGTTCATTACAGGAGTGAGATTGATCACTGCTCGTTCTCTTCACCTTTTCATGCTACATGCATTATGGAATCCATACACTTCAAACTGATGCACAGCAACAGGTGCTATTCGTAAGGACTGGGTGAAATAAAATCTTCCATTTCCAGATAAATGTACCTTGCTTGGTGACCTAACATTATCCTATAACAGCATTGGCTCTCTCAGTAGACGACGAGAAACCAAAACAAATATTTTAAAAATCCAAAATAATATTAGAAGATAGATGATAGGATTGTGGTAGCAAAATCTATTGGTAAACTGAAAAAAAAATACAGAATATTGAAATACGAATGGAGACGTCCGAGGTGTAACCTGTTTAGTGGACAAGATTTAAGGTACATTCCTTTTCAATGCTACTAATATGTGACCTTGCACAAAGATACGTCCCTGTTGGTAAGGTCAACAGTCGAGGACACTTGGATAGTACTTTGTAAACAAATCAGTATTTTCATGTACAAGTTGTAAGGTATACTTTCCATTCATATAATCTCCAGTTACAGGTCAAATGCCCTCAATTGTTATTGCCTGTTTTGAAAAGTAACGGGAGAAATGTCCCTGCATGGTACATTCCGAAAATTATCGCTAATTTATCAGAAAGATTAGCTATGATGAAAGTGAATGTTGATATCTTAAACTTTATTTTGTGTACAATACAGTAACTCAGTCCTTAATAACATCCAGTCCAATTTGTACTATGAATGACTGAAGTAAAGAGATAATATATTCATCCTTTTATAAAACAAAATGCAAATGAGATCAAGCTAGCTGTATGCCTGTGGGTCATGCCACTACACATAACATGATATATACTTGTATTTTGATTAGCAGTATTTTTCCATATGATGACGGAACCCATACATCAGCATTTAATTCATCAAATAATATTACACCTTTGTACATATAAAACAAGCATCTAAACTACTTAATCAAACTTCCAAATCGCAATAATAACAATTAATTACCTCTGAATTCTGAATCACAAGACACGCCTGACTTCCCATGCAATCGCTTTACAAATTTTTATCATCGTGCACGTAGCGAGATAGTCCGATAAACCAAAGTCCTTAAACTAGAGTGATGCATGAATGAGATACTTATTGTTTCAAAACAAATATAAGTGATCATTTATGCAAATAAAGTAAATATAAAAGTGTGACAGCGTTCATAGTGTATAGGCCTTGTCACGGGGAGGTATAGTGTTCTGATAGTATAATGTCCTGATTGACCCGATTACATACATGTATATATTTTTTTCGAAAGTATGAAAATATAAAGGGCTTGCAACATACTTTCGTGACAATTTGTCATACGAATTATGGAAAAATATGTAAATGCATCATAAATATTTTCTTATTTGACAGACAAAATGATAGGGTACATTGACATGATAACCTGATTTCAGAAGAAGCGAGAGGTGGTTAAGCAGAGAGGACTATTTTAGTGGTTCTGTGAAAAGCGAAAAGAAATATTTCACTCATGGAGACGTCACCATTACAGGTGAAGGGCTGCACAATATAGGACTATGACGCGGTGACCGAGAGGTGAGAGCGTTCGCCCCTCATGCGGAAGGCCCGGGGTTCGAATCCAGGCCGCGACAGACCTAAGTCGTTAAAACTTGTAATGACAGTTCCATCGCCAAACGCTTCGGCATCCGTTGTGAATATCACGGGTCCTCAGAAATGACCTTAAAAGCGGATGTCCCGTGTCACAGTAGGTGTTGTACGCTAAAGAGGGTGTTGCTAAAACGCGGAACGGAAAACGGAACATAATTTAAAAATTAGAATAATTAAAGTAGCTAAGATAACACCAAAAATCGGAAGAAAATACCTTATTATGATTAGAATCTAAATTGTGGGAATCTGTTTACAAGCGCTAAAATAATTTTATCTTAAAATTCTGCATCATAAATTGATTTTTTTAAAGCGAAGTTATACGTCTGTATAAAAATTCACAAAGCGTTTTACAAGAATTTTGAAATACTGGCATTGACAGATGTGTTAGCGAGCAGCGACACCAATGGGTAGAGAATGGGGAAAAACACGTACTTTATATGCCCCTCCGGTGGCAAAACGTCATTAACGCACATGTAAATTTACACATAATGCAGTGTATGTGTGTATCTATAATAATAATAATAATAAATTCTTTATTTACACAGGATAGCACAATTAGTACAAATGACTAGTTTACATTGTGGTCCTGTATAAAAATATTCACAGACAAATACATGAGAGAATAGAAAAATAGATAACATAATATAAACTAGTTCTAATTGTAACGGGGACCGTTACAGATGTTCCCCAAACCTCCCCCAATTAAAAAGTGATGTCCTTGTGAATCTACAGGAAAAAATCATTTTATTTTAGCCTTTAATTACATGTAGTACGTTCAATATGGTCATTTCAGTACCAAGAAATGAAAGAAAGCGTTGCACGTGCATACACGCGCACGCGTGTATGATTCCGAATTTTTGTTGATGTCGTTCAACAGGCATTTGTATCATATACCCACAGTATGAATTTCATAACGTTTCCACCAAATATAAGGAAGTTATAGCGATTTTAAAATCGTCCAATCAGAAATCAGCACACGTGCATCCACGTGCTGAGCAGTAATTCTAACCACAGCAATTTGTAAGGAGTACCAAGATACATCTAAACCCCTAATATGAATAGAATTTGATGAAAAACAAAAACGTTATCGTCCTTTAAAAATTGAACATTTAAAAAACGTTGCACGCGCATGCGCGTGTGCGTTGGCATTTTTTGTTACACCAACATATAGATACACATATTGTCTACATATGCTGTGAATATCATCTCATTCGCTTCATAAATAAGATAGTTACAAACGTTTTAGCATTATCCAATCAAAATGAAGTAATTTTGACCATGTAAATCAGTTAAGGGTCTCAATATCTACCTATGATATGAATTTCAAGCCATTTCAATGAACAACAAAAAAGTTAGACTGATTCCAAAGTTAGCGTACAAATTTTGTAATGCACGTGCACGCGCATGCGTGCGCGTGCTGGCAAAATAACTATTATTTTTCATATGTACAAATGATATACTATCATCCTATTTAGGTTTTATATCGCTTCCTTCAATATTCTGATTTTCCATTTTTTGTACCAAAATTGCAATGCACGTGCGCGCGCGTGCATGCACGTGCAAACAAAATGACTATCACTATGCACATCTACAAACGCTATACTATCATCCTGGAAAGTTTCATATTGATCCCTTTTGTAGTTTCTGAGAACACTACCGGACAAAAAAGTACCGGAGAAAAAGAATAATAACTAGACACGATCTCGTTGCGAGCAACGAGTAGGTCTTCCGTCCGATTTGTTGATGCACTCGGAGTTAAAAAAAAAAAAAAGACAAATGAGTCCCAATTTAGTTTCCGACTTTAAGACACTTTAGATATAATCAATTTTTCATATCATAAGCTTCTGAAGCAAAGTTGCGGTGAAATTCGACTCTCCAGGCGAGCCATAAGGCCCGCGGGCCTATTTCTTGATGTCATTTGTTAGCCCTCTATAGACTCAACAACTTTAGTTCTATATGTCTTTACAAAATATTTACCTGTAAAAAGTTATTGAGATCGACCGATATCGACAAAAAATTGACTCTACAGGCGAGCCATTAGGACCATAGGCCTATTTCTTGATATCAATCGATAGATCTCGATAAACTGAACAACTTTTGTTCAATATGTCCTTACAAAATATTTACCAGTTACAAGTTTTTGAAATCGACTGATATCGACAAAAATCGACTCTACAGGCGAGCCATGAGGCCCACAGACCCATTTTTTGATATTGATCGATAGGTTATGACACATTGAACAACTTTTGTTCAATAATGCTTTTCAAAAAATATGTCGTTCTCAAGATATGAGGCGTCAAATATTGACGATTTTGGCCCTTAAAATCTCTAATTACGTAACATATGACCTACTTTTTGATTTGATAAGATCAAGCTCGTTGAGATGAACATTTCCGCTTCTACAACTTATTATAAAATATTAATAGTTTCTGAGATATTCTCAAAAACATTTGGACCCTTCTGAACCCCTAATTTAAAGGGCCAGCCCGTTTTGCTTGATATCGTAAGAAAGGCCTTGTCATTTTAAACATTTTTTGCTCAACAAGTATTTAGAAATTCTTTGCCGTTCTCGAGTTATCTCTACAAGAAATATTTAGGGGCCAAACTGTAGTTCCCTAACGGGGCCACATAGGGAAAAAACGAAATGTACATATTGTTTAGATTATCATTCTGAACAACTTTTGTTCAATAATGCTTTTCAAAATATTTGTCGTTTTCAAGATATGAGGCGTCAATTATTTATGATTTTGGCCCTTAAAATCCCTTATTACGTAACATATGACCTACTTTTTGATTTGATAAGAACAAGCTCGTTTAGATGAACATTTCCGCTTCAATAACTTATTACAAAATATTAATAGTTTCTGAGATATTCTCATAAACCTTTGGACCCTTCTGGGCCCCTAATTTAAAGGGTCAGCCCCTTTTGTTTGATATCGTAAGAAAGGTCATGACATTTCAAACATTTTTTGTTCAACAAGTATTTAGAAATTCTTTACCGTTCTCGAGTTATTTCTAGAAGTAATTTTTAGGGGCCAAACTGTAGCTCCCTAACGGGGCCACATAGGGTAAAAACGAAATATGCATATTGTTCAGATCATCATTCTGAACAACTTTTGTTCTTTATTGCTTTTCAAAATATTTGTCGTTTTCGAGATACAAGGGGTAAAACATTTATGGTTTTGGCCCTTAAAATCCCTTATTACGTAACATATGACCTAAATTTTTATATGAATAGATTTGGATTGTTGAGATGAACATTTTTTGTTCTTTGACTTATACCAAAATATTAACGATTTTTGAGATATTTGATCTAGACTTTGAGCCCTTCTAGATCCCTAATTTAAGGGGCTAGCCCCTAAATCTTGATATTTTCGAAAAGATCTCGTAAATGTGCACAACTTTTGTTCTACATGTCTTAACAAAATATTTGCAAGAAAAAAGATATTGGAGATCAAAGGTCAACAATCGCCGAAATCGGCGAAAAATTTTGGCATCCATTTTTTCAGGTCTAGGCGAGCGTTTAGGCAAATCGCCTCCGGTAAAATCGAATCCCCCACAAATCTTCTAAAATGTTTACTCTATCTTGCGTAGAAATTTCAAGACTCTAGCTTCAAAACTAACGGAGGAGATGTGTGGACAACAAGGCCCTTCAAAAAGTAACTAAAAGAGAGATAACTCCTGACCGGAAGTGACGTCAAGCACGAAATTTTGCAAGCAAAGTCTCGTCACCAAAAGACATCTTTCCTGAAAATTTCGTGAAAATCGATCGAGAAATGGCTGAGAAAAACGCGTGTACTACCAAGGAAAATAATAATAATAATAATGAAGAAGAAGAACGCGAACAATAATAGTAAGGTCTTCCGCAGGAGACGGAAGACCTTAACTAGATTCGATCTCGTTGCGAGCAACGAGTGGGTCTTCCGTCCAAATTTAGATGTGATTAGATAAGAATTTGACTGACATTTTCGTTCATAAATAATGATACAAATATATTGTCTAGACGTACAATTTAGCTTTGGTAATGTTTTACAAATATTGATCATTTAAATGTTATAAATTAAAGACTCTCTCTACCTCTCGGCAACTAATTAAAGGGGTCAGCTTTTTTTCGAGAAAAAAGTTAATAATCTTATTTACTGCGATACAGATTCGACTGATCAGGCGAGTCATGCCGCCCGGAGGCCTATTTTTTTTTTTATATATCATTCTAGATATATCTCGCAAAACTGAACAAATTTTTTTCTACATGTCCTATGGAAATTTTCTTAAGAAAAAAGTTATTGATTGCGACATTTATCAGACTGTTAAGGCGAGTCATAAGGCCCGTGGGCCTTTTTCTTGATATCGTTTGAAAGATCTTGCAAACCTGAACAACTTTTGGTCTACATGTTTTATCAAAAGTTTCTCCAGAAAAAAGCTATTGATTGTGACACTAATCAAACTGTTCAGGCGAGCCATGAGGCCTGTTCGCCTTTTTCATGATGTTGTTTGAAACATCTTGCAAAACTGAACAACTTTTGCTCTAGATGTCTCATTAAAAGTTTCTTGACTAAAATGTTATAGATTACAACAATAACCCAACTGTTCAGGTGAGCCATGAGACCCGCAGGCCTTATTCTTAACATCGTTAGTAACGCTTGCGAATCTGAACAACTTTTGTTCTACATGTCTTATCAAAAGTTTCTCGAGAAAAAAGTTATTAATGTTATTAATTGTGATACAAATTCGACTGTTCAGGCGAGCCATGACGCCCGCAGGCCTATTTTTTGATATCATTAGATAGATCTTGCAAACCTGAACAACTTTTATTCTACATGTCTTATCAAAAGTTTCGTGAGAAAAAAGTTAATCATTGTAACAGAAACTCAATGGTTCAGGCGATCCATGAGGCCCATGGGCCCATTTCTTGATACGGCACGAAAGATCTCAATAAACTGTACAACTTTTGTTATATCTGTCTAAACAAAATATTTACGAGTATAACGTTATGCGACATTTATCACTGTTAAGGCGAGTCATATGGCCCGTGGGCCTTTTTCTTGATATCGTTTGAAAGATCTTGCAAAACTGAACAACTTTTGTTCTACATGTCTTATCAAAAGATTCTCGAGAAAAAAGTTAGTAATTGTGACACTGATGAAACTGTTCAGGCGAGCCATGAGGCCCGTTGGCCTTTTTCATGATGTTGTTCGAAAGATCTTGCAAAACTGAACAACTTTTGTTCAAGATGTCTTATTAAAAATTTCTTGACAAAAATGTTATAGATTGCAACAATAACCCAACTGTTCAGGTGAGCCATGAGACCCGCAGGCCTATTTATTAACATTGTTAGTTAACCCTTGCGAAACTGAACAACTTTTGTTCAACATGTCTTGTCAAAAGTTTCTCGAGAAAAAAGTTATTAATGTTATTAATTGTGATACAAATTCGACTGTTCAGGCGAGCCATGACGCCCTGAGGCCTATTTTTTGATATTATTAGATAGATCTTGCAAACCTGAACAACTTTTATTCTACATGTCTTATCAAAAGTTTCGTGAGAAAAAAGTTAATCATTGTAACAGAAACTCAATGGTTCAGGCGAGCCATGAGGCCTATGGGCCCATTTCTTGATATGACACGAAAGATCTCAATAAACTGTACAACTTTTGTTATATATGTCTAAGCAAAATATTTACGAGTAAAAAGTTATGATTTAAAACGTGGAGAAAAATGGGACACTTTTTAAAACTCCATTTTCGACCCCTACCGAGCTTCCATACTAGGCACTTCCGGAAATTTTTAAAACCCAGGTGCACAACTACAACATGTCGTCTAACATCACTGAAAATTTCAGCACTCTAGCTTTTATCGTTTTTGAGTTTTTGTCTGGACAAAATGGTCATCTGAAAATCGATAAAAGGGGGATAACTTCCAACCGGAAGTGATTTTTCAAAAATTGAAACGGCGGTACAAACTTCAAATGGCAACGCATCAATCCTGAAAATTTGAAGCAAATTGATCCATCCATCTCCGAGAAATCTTCTGCACAAAAATCGGTAAGGAGAAAAAAAAAGAATAATAATAATAATAAGAAGAAGAAAAGTGAAAAATCAACAATAGAATAATAGAAGGGTCTCCCGCTGAAGACGGAAGACCCTAATAATAACTAGTACTTATTGTAACGGGGACCGTTACAGATGTTCCCCAAACATTCCCCCATTTAGTAAGTGGTGACATTTATTTCAGTACAAGTTGTTTTGACCATTGCAAACTGTTCAGCATGTGAATATATAACTATATTATAACGTTCAGTCCATTTCATACTACATGTAGTTCAAATCAGTTAGAAAGATCTGAGAGTTTAGTGCACGTGCACGTACGTGCATACACGTGCATATAAATAATTCGACCATCTCGATACATTAGAAATCTTACTATATGAGTACAAGAGAAGTTTCACAACTGTTCAATGAAAAACGAGAAATTAACGGCAACTCAAAACTACAAAGACCGAAATCAATGCACGTGCATACACGTGCGCGTGAGTACCACACAGCAATTTTGTTGATGCTATTCAATAGACATTTGAACAATATACTTACTATATGAATTTGGTATCGATTTTTTCACTCATAAGAAAGTTATTGGGATTTCAAAATCGTCCAATCAGAATTAAGCTCACGTGCATGCGCGTGCAGGGAAGTGATTTTGAGACTATTAATAAATTGAGAGGCCCAAAACATACCTGCAACCTAATTTTCAAACCTATTCATTGCAATCTCAAAATGTTATAGACGAATACTTCAATTTAGACGTCAAAAATTACAATGCAAGCGCATTCACGCGCACACGATTTTGATAATGGAAAATTTGTTGACACCATTTCATAGACATTCATATCATAGATCCTCAGGGTAAATTTGAATTCGTTTCCGTTTTTAATTCAATAGTTATGACCATTTTAGTACCCGAAAAATGAAAGAAAGGATATGCACGTGCATACACGGGCACGTGAGTATGACTCAGCATCAATGTTGATGTCATTCAATAGACATTTGATAGATATACTTACAGTATAAATTTCATATTGTTTCCATCATTTATGAGAAAGTTATGGCGATTTCAAAATCGTCCAATCAGAATTTAGCACACGTGCATGCACGTGCCGGATGGTAATTATGACTGTACACTTTTGTTAAGAATATCAAGATACATGTACAAGACAAGTTTGAAAAGATTTTGACAAAAAACAAAAAAGTTATGGTCATTGAAAGAATTTAACGTTCAAATGTCAATGCGCGTGCGTGCGCATGCGCGTTTTAAATTTTTTAAACATAGATTTGTAGATATTTATAATGTTTACCTATCCTGTAAATATCATCAAATTGTCTTCATTTACATATAAGTTATAAATGGTTTTGTATTGTCCAATCAAATTAAAGCACACATGCATGCACGTGCAGAATTGAAATTTTGACGATGTGAAACGGTTAAGGGTCTCAAGTTATACCTGCAATATAAATATCAAACGATTTCATTGAAAAATAAAAAAGTTAGACGCATTCCAAAGTTTGTAAACAAAAAATCCAATGCACGTGCATGCACGTGCATGCATTTTCAGACAAAATGACGTTCGTTCCGCACATCTACAAAGAGTATTCTATCATCCTAAAAAGGTTTCGTCTTCATCCCTTCAGTAGTTTCTGAGAACACTCGTGGACAAAAAAGGGTGACAAGAATAAAGAAAGAATAATAATAATAATAATAAGAAGAAACAGAGTAAAACCAATATGTTCCCAAACTTTGTTTGGGGAACATAATAATAATAAGAAACAGAGTAAAAACAATATGTTCCCAAACTTTGTTTGGGGAACATAATAAGAAACAGAGTAAAAACAATATGTTCCCAAACTTTGTTTGGGGAACATAATAATAACTAGATGCGATCTCGTTGCGAGCAACGAGTGGGTCTTCCGTCCAATTTTAGATGTGATGAGATAAGAATTTGACCGAGATTTTCGTTCATAAATAATGATACAAATATATTGTCTAGACGTACAATTTAGCTTCGGTAATGTTTTACAAATATTGATCATTTAAGTGCTATAAATTAAAGAATCTCTGCCGCTCTCGGCCACTAATTAAAGGGGTCAGCCTTTTTTTCGACAAAAAAGTTAATAGTGTTATTTACTGCGATACAAATTCGAGACTGATCAGGCGAGTCATGTCGCCCGGAGGGCTATTTTTTAAAATATCATTCTAGATATATCTCGCAAAACTGAACAAATTTTGTTCTACATGTCCCATTAAAATTTTCTTGAAAAAAAAGTTATTGATTGCGACATTTATCAGACTGTTAAGGCGAGTCATATGGCCCGTGGGCCTTTTTCTTGATATCGTTTGAAAAATCTTGCAAAACTGAGCAACTTTTGTTCTACATGTCTTATCAAAAGTTTTTCGAGAAAAAAGTTATTGATTGTGACACTAATCAAACTGTTCAGGCGAGCCATGAGGCCCGTTCGCTTTTTCATGATGTTGTTCGAAAGATCTTGCAAAACTGAACAACTTCTGTTCTAGATGTCTTATTAAAAGTTTCTTGACCAAAATGTTATAGATTGCAACAATAAACCAACTGTTCAGGTGAGCCATGAGACCTGCAGGCCTATTTCTTAACATCGTTAGTTAACCCTTGCGAAACTGAACAACTTTTGTTCTACATGTCTTGTCAAAAGTTTCTCGAGAAAAAAGTTATTAATGTTATTAATTGTGGTACAAATTCGACTGCTCAGGCGAGCCATGACGCCCTGAGGCCTATTGTTTTATATCATTAGATAGATCTTGCAAAACTGAACAACTTTTATTCTACATGTATTATCAAAACTTTCGTGAGAAAAAAGTTAATCATTGTAACAGAAATTCAATGGTTCAGGCGAGCCATGAGGCCTATGGGCCCATTTCTTGACATGACACGAAAGATCTCAATAAACTGTATAACTTTTGTTATATATGTCTAAGCAAAATATTTACGAGTAAAAAGTTATGATTTAAAACGTGGAAAAAAATGGGACACTTTTTAAAACTCCATTTTCGACCCCTACCGAGCTTCCATACTAGGCACTTCCGGAATTTTTTAAAACCAATGTGTACAACTACAACATGTCGTCTAACATCACTGAAAATTTCAGCACTCTAGCTTTTATCGTTTTCGAGATTTTGGCCGGACAAAATGGTCATCTGAAAATCGATAAAAGGGGAATAACTTCCAACCGGAAGTGAATTTTCAAAAATCCAAGAAAAGATATAAACTTCAGAAAGCAATGCATCAACCCTAAAACTTTGAAGTATATCGATCCAGCCATCTCTGAGAAATCCTCTGCACAAAATCGGTAAGGAAAGAAAAAAAGAATAAAAATAATAATAATAAGAAGAAGAAGAAAAGTGAAAAATCAACAATAGAATAATAGAAGGTTCTTCCGCTGAAGACGGAAGACCCTAATAATAATAAGAAACAGAGTAAAAACAATATGTTCCCAAACTTTGTTTGGGGAACATAATAATAATAAGAAACAGAGTAAAAACAATATGTTCCCAAACTTTGTTTGGGGAACATAAATATATACATAAAATACACACACGATATCATTGGGGAAAAATAAACATATACATCATATCTATATATCACTTATTTGAGTAATAATGCTGCAAATATGCTGATTTAAAAGATGTAATAGAACCAAAGCTTCTGAAGACTCGGGCAACTGATTCCATAAAATTGTGGAGGATACCTTAAAAGACCGTTTATAATATTCAGTTCGAACTTTCGGTAAATATAAAATGCCATTATCGTTACTTGTTGTTCTGGAACTAACTTGGCTGACAAAACTAAAAACGTTCATATATTCTGGTGTCATGTTATTAAGAACCTTAAAAGCAAGCACTAGTTTTCTACATGCAAGGTGAAGATAACGAACAGTGATCAATCTCATATCTCCTACAAGCAATACAAAATAGATAGTTGGGCAAACACAGACCCCTGGACACACCAGACAAAATGATCATGAACAGGCATCCATTTAAGAACACTAAAAATATCAGCTGTAGAAGTCAAAGTTACCGGTACTTTTACCTTCAATATAATCCTGTCTGCCCTTTTCTGTAATTAAAAAAGTATATCAATAAAAACCCTGTTTTTGGCTGAGCACCAAACTGCAACAATAATTAAAATGAGGAAATATAACAGTGTTATAAATTTTCAATAATGCTGCATTTGACATAAAAGTTTGCAGACTACGTAAAATGCCTATTTTTTGTGAAAGTTTCTTGCATAAAGAATCAATGTGTACAGACCAGGTTAGACATTCATCTATTTGTACACCAAGAAGTTTGACCGTTTTAACAGTATCTAAAACAATATATCCTACTTTGAAGCACATTTTTCTACATTTGGAGAGTTTTTGTGCAGTGCCAATCAATCAATGTCACAATGACACAGAGGGTGTGGTAGGTATATGGTTTGAACATATTTTATTGCATATATATAAAAATACAACAGGTTTGAACACAAGTTCTTACAACTTACGAGGCTCTCACCTTAGATTAATTAATAACAATTGTCATTATACATATTTATAGACAAAATAAATGCATGTACTTATAGCATAAAGTGAATTACTATCATGAGAATCTGCCTGAATTAAGTATAAATTTGTGAACAGCATTAAAACTTTTGCTGTTAGTTTCATACCCCAAATTGTCACTGCCCCAAAGTAAAATCCGTGTATCAATAATAGATAATTCTTGTATTTGAAAAAGTTCGTTAAACATAACATTTCTTAATACTGAAAATTTTTTATAAACAAAGAGAAAATGATATGCATCTTCTCTCATACCACAATAACAGTTAGGAGAATTGACAATGTTTTTTCGGTGTAAATCATAGTTCAGCAAACAGTTATGTCTTAATTTAGTATGAATTATATTTACCATTCTTTTGCCAAGAAGAAAATGTTTCTTAAAGGCACTAATGAAATATTGACATCATTAGAAATGTTTCGGCGGAACTGACAGATAGATGTTGTTTTCTTTGCTTCATTTACTAAAGAATTCCATTTGCGAATGACATCTGGAAAAAATGATTTATTATATATTCCTTGCTTAGTTCTAGGAGGTATATAGTCATATTCATGACGAGTATTGTAGCGCGATGTATCCTTTCGAAAATTGTCATTGATATCGCCTAAATATTGTGGTACAAGACTGAAGTGAATTTTATACATTATCATTAATTGTGTGATTTCCTGTCTTTTACATAATGGTTCCCAACCCGTTTCTAAATATAATGATTCTTTGGATGCAAGAATTGACAGTCCTGTTACAATTGAATGTATAAAACAACGAGAATTCATGATCTTATTTAAGTCAGCAAGTTAATCATCTTGTGTTTGATTCACCAATCAAGGGCCCTCGGGGGGCACGTACATGTTAACAGGCAATTAATTATAATAATGAAAATAAATAACAATCATTTAGAAGTACTACTGGTAATACTGACAGAGTTCACACTTCTGCACTGCACATATCTATAATTATATATGAAATACTGATTACAGACAAGATTTAAATTAACAACATGATAAATAAAATAACCCAACTGCTTCACACATCAGTTTCTGGGATAGCAGATAATGATACTGTTGTGTGAATAAAAAATTGCAATTGTAGTCAAATCGGTATAACTATATTTCAGTAAGAACAGTATGCAAGTATAAAACACATGTACATGTAGGATCAATTGTAGAAGTGTTAAAGAAGACGTGAATTGTTTACTTGATTACAGGGGGCACCAAGGGACAGTGCCTGTTAACAGTCTGGTAGTAAATCTATTGTACCAGACTGTTGGTCTTGTACTCCCAGTAACCAAGACAGCTTACAAGTGTAAAGCAAAGGAAATGTGTACAAAGCAAAGACATGTACTTGTAGTATCACATTCCACTGTTCAAAATCATCTTACTGAATACAGCATGTAAGTATATTACATATGTACACGCAGGATCCAGTTCTGAACGTTTTATGTCTAAAGCAGGAAGATTAGAATACTTATATAAAAGAGAACAATAGCATTATATGAGAGAATAAAAACACAATATGTTGACCTGATTACAGGGAGCACCAAGGGACAATGCCTGTTAACAATCTGGTAATAAATTTATTGTACCAGACTGTTGATCTTGTACTCCCAGTAACCAAGACAGCTTACAAGTGTAAAGTGAAGGAAATGTGTACAAAGCAAAGACATGTACTTGTAGTATCACATTCCACTGTTCAAAATCATCTTACTGAATACAGCATGCAAGTATATTACACATGTACACGTAGGATCCAGTTATTCTGAATGTTTTATGTCTAAAGCAGGAAGGTTAGAATACTTATATAAAAGAGAATAGCGTTACATGAGAGAATAAAATCACGATATGTTGACCTGATTACAGGGAGCACCAAGGGGCAGTGCCTGTTAACAATCTGGTAGTAAATTGTTGTACCAGACTGTTGGTCTTGTACTCCCAGTAGCCAAGACAACCTACAGGTGTAGAATATGATGAAGAAAGAAAATGTGCATAATGCAATGAAATGTAACATTTGTAGTATTATATCCCACTGTTTAAAATCATCTTACTAATTTGGATGAGGATATTTTCATCTTCATTGGTCATTAGCCAGATAAGCTTTTGATCACTGTCCAACTTTACAAAATTCTTACATGATTTGTCAATCATTTGGAATAAAATAACCCTTTCTTCTGAAAAATGACTACATGAGAATAAAAAATGCAAGTAACAGAGACTTTGTGACCGCAGCAATCCAATCCTAAATAGGAAGGACTTCTAACAGTTTATTTTTTAAACTAAATACTTGTATCTTAACATTTAGATTAATAATGAGATGATATTTTAATTCAATTCAAGCATAAATTGTCTGTTAGTCTTTTACCTATTTCATATCTGTTAATTTCTCATACTATGGGTTGTAAACTTCACCCTAGTTTTCATTGGTTCTGTTTCAATCTTTCTTTCCCGCTGTATCTATTTGGGTTTAACACTAATTCGCAGGATGTCAGTAAATGTACGAACTTTCAAATAAACCCATCCCATATCCTTTATATACACCGGACTTGTTCGCTTAAAAATTTAATGTGATAAATAAATAAATACATGTACATGTATTATACAAGGTGTAGAACTTAATCACGAATAAAAGCAAATTCGATTTAAGAAGGCTATGTTTGGGGGAAATTGTTTTAAAAATTATTTTATCTTTTACTATGTTGTTATTCTTCATTGGATATAAAATTTGAAAATTAAATTCTTTGTCAGTATGATTTTTTTTCTTTACTGATATTTTTTATGGCAAGTTAATTTTAAAATACATATGCATTGGTATGAAGTATATGAAACGGTGGATTCTGTGGATGACTTCCCGCTCTCTTTGTAATTTCTGCTTCCCTTATTCATGATAAACCTTTTATTTTGCAAAATGCTGACTTCCTCATAATATTATTGCATACACGATTTTCCGTTCCGTTCCGTCTTCCGTTTCATTTTCCGTTCCGAATTTTAGCAACACCCCGCTAAAGAACCCTCACTGCTCAATGGCCGTAAGCGCCGAGCATAGGCCTAAATTTGAAGCCCTTCACCGATCTTGGTGACGTCTCCATATGAGTGAAAAATTCTCGAGTGAGACGTTAAGCAAGATACAATCAATCATACAATCGGCACTTACTGCCTTTGAGTAGGGGGATCTTAATTGATCGTGCCACACCTCCTCGGTTTTCCGGGCTCATCCGAAGGACCGCCCGATTTATTCGCTCCTTACGACAAGCAAGGGATACTGAGTACCTATTTTAACCCGAATCCCCACAGAATTAGATTCGCAGAAAAATAGCTCATGTTACATGTATTTATTAAAATCGTGATTGAATATACGTAACTTCCGTAATTTGATTTACGGAAATAATCAAATGATAATGACGGCTTTAAACATTAACAATTACAGGAATCATTTTATACTTTAATTAAGCCCACAGTTAATCATGGTCGTCTATCTAAAACCAAAGTATGGCCTGTTCAACAACCTTACCAAAACAGTACACTGACATAAACCTATCATACGCTTAAAGTATTTACATCATTTTTTAACAGATGATCTAAATTTTACTACGCTTAGTGCCTGAACTCAGAATATCCGATACATGTAGTGCGCTTATTTACTGAAATTAAAGCAGAAAACAGGATATTCATTAAAGACTAAACTATAAACTAAATATTAAAATCGCGACGAAATTGGAGACGGAATATTACTTCGGAGATTCCGGATTAAGTATGGGAAATTGACGACGGAAAAGCTGAAGTCATTCCGTTTGTTATAAAGCTCAGCTGAGTTGCTAGTTTGCTATTAACATCTATCTTTAATAAATATCTAGGTATTATTTTTATAATTCTGAGTCTAAACAGGCATCCCAACATGGTGGCAAATAAAAATATGTTTTAATTAGAATGTGAGCACTTCTGAATCAAAGAAAATAGAAATATTCCGAAGGAACAGGATGACGTTAACCAATTTTCAGTAACATGCAATTTTAAAACATTGAAAGGTATAAGGAAACAATTGGGAGAATCGAAATTATCTGTAGACTGAGTGCAGCTTGCATGTTATTCAATTATATAGACAGGCCGTATTTTTCTTATGTAATCCTTGGCTCTGTACAGCTTTTCAAAAGCATCAGTCTTGCCATATAGAAGAATATAACAATAAAAATGGAATGATAATGAAACAAATTTTACAGTTTGCATGCAAAATAAAATTATGTTAATCATGGAGTTATAGAAATATTTTTAATAGTTTCTATTAAAAACGAAGATTTAATTTCATTAATTGCAATTTTCTTTTCTTCTTTTTCTCTATTTTGATATAAGATTGAAAATCCTATAATTTGATTTAGCCGTAAGTAAATTAGAACACCAGGGTATCATGCCTCTTGCGTTGCACAGCATTTCAACCACAGAAATAAATAAAACACTGATATCCCCAAAAAAAGTTAATGATTCAAATTCATTGATTTATTTTCAAAATATAAGGTTTAAACCTTTCCTTCTCAAGAGGAGATAATCACAAGAGGAGATAATCAAGAGAAAGTAAAGAAGCATCTGGTCATCAACTAAACCTGTGTTAACCATTCTTCCACTTTCCTACGTGTGTGTAACCTGACTTAGACCTAATTGAAAAGTTAGGTGTTTTTTTTATCAGCAAAAATTTAACGATATCTTTCAGGATATACCTATTGACATAAAGAAGACACTTTAAAGGGACTGGTTCACGATTTTTTATAAAAATATATTTCAATTTTGATGGTAAACATTAATAATATATCTCATTCAATATTGACAGCCAAAAATTTAACCTTCTGAATGCAAGAATAAAAGCAATATTTTAGCCTTAAATCTGTGTTATGTAAACAATTAAAGACTCGAGTCTTTTTATGTATACAAACAAACAAGTGAAATATTGATTTTTTAGTATAAAGCATCTTGATTTTACATAGTCACAAACTTTAACTTTAGATGGACACATTTACACCAAAAATGCCTGAAATGTGAAAGATATAATAAACTTAGATCGATATCCATTACTTTTGAAAATTTCGTAAATAATAATATACCGCAAATAATAAAATCTCTAAAATGAGCTTCTGTGATAATGTATAACTTTAATTTTTATGTGAAGTCTTTTAAACACATTAGACAGTAGATTTTGATCATAAAAAGTAAAAAAGAAAATTTTGGGGGGAAATCGTGAATCAGTCCCTTTACTTTCCCCGGTCGACGGTCGATTGAAACATAAATGTTTTCTTTATCTAATCTTTTACATAGAAATGTAAGACCACGCCCTGTCATTTCTCTTGCTGTCCTCATCCAAGCGTGGAGCTTGGACCTGGTGATGATCAGGCAGTTATCTGTAAATTGTGAAGACTCCCATAGCAACAATCGAAACAAAAGAGATGGAACCCCCACAGCCGTCTCTCTTAATTCTATCAGTATTACCGAATAAAAAATTATTCCATCCAAAATATCTAATATCCAAAGTAACTGATTCGACATTGTTCGAAAATATCAAGCAACGCGTAGTTTTGAAACATATGAGGAATATATATCAAAATCAGCAAAATTCAAATTGAACAATAACTAGCACCATACAATGTACTTATAACAGGTATACGTACGTGGGCGATCTTTATGTCTATGGAATTTGCAACATCAGCGGATAATTCATAAACATTTGAAGGTACAAGATGTATGTAAATCTTGACTCAAAACCTTGAGAAATATGTTTGTTGAAGGAAGTATTCTTTCATCTGGTAAAACTGAAATAGAATGTATGACAGGACCTGCGATATATATATATATATATATATACAAGATATATAAATATCTATTCAAATTCATTCAACTGTGAACGAGTCTGCTCTCCTTTTTTTAATACTTCCCGGTTCAATTCAAGGCTTTAGTTTTATAGGTGCCGTAGATAGGCGGCTCTCCGTTAATGGACATCCTTGATGTAGTGTGCTTGTTGGTTTTTAATTGTTTGGCTGTTACAAGAACAGGTATGTTATTTCATTCTAACGAAATGTTTTCATTTCTTTACTTACAATCAATTAAATCCCGATAAGGAAATTACCCTGAACAAGTACATGTAAGGGGTTTTCCCAAATACAGCTTTCAATATTAGTTTGTTGTTTAGTTATTTCAAACTCATATTAAGGTTTATTTATAATGATTCATTTATGCCAGATTTACAAAGGAAAACAATCAGAAAAAGAGTTAAAACCGCCGTGGTAAATGAACGCATTTAAAAGTACATGGAAATGTCTTGAGAGGCCCTTGTGCCACCTTAAAGGGTATTTCAAATAAATAACTATACATGTACTTGTTCATATACATGTAACGTGAATATTGATTTTCAGTTAATTTACAGAAATATTTAGAAATATCTTCAATAGTTACATAATTGTTATATGCCCCCCCACCCCCATGTTTACAAACCTTACAACCTGTGTGTGTCACACTTCGATGTCAGGAAATATGAGATATAACGTTACACTTTACATATTATTTTTACATCATTGTTTTCTAATTATTACAAGAATACAATAAAATATAATTTCAAACTCAATCTTATTGGCAATTGACACTTTAATGGCACTGCGTTTGTTTCAACCACTTATGGATCATGTGGATGGTAGTTGTGCATTTTGGGTCCAATTGAAATTTTGGCTTCACTTAAAATACGACGGACTCCCTGTCCCCACAGGTCCCCTCTCCACTTCTCCTTGGTGTCTTTTGTAACTAATTGTTGAAGGGATCTATAAAATCAATTTGCACATTTTCAGATTTACATATTGTTATCTTACATTGTACATGTACCTCAACATAGTGTGCATACGTATGCATCACTACTACACTGTACAGTTTTGTACTACAACCATGATACACTGTACATATGCATATACATGTACTCATATAGATACAGTGTACTTTTACTCTACTCATTAATCCATATACTCAATACCAATACTTCTGTATGTACTTTACTTATTACACAATATACATACTGATGATAATTGACAGTGTCTACTTTTACATTGTTACTAATAATCGTCACTTTACTTATATACTCATGAGAGTTTTACACATACTCTGTACCTAAAAACTATACACAGTACTTGCAAAATTAACAACATGCGACCTTGAACCAACTTTACACAACAAAGTCAACAATGAACTGCAAGTGAAAAAATTTGGAAGTTTTTAAAAATAAACTGAAATGAAATTAATATCAATAATGAAGTAGATAAGCTTACCTCAGAAGCGCTAAAGTGGAATCTGTCTGAAGCAATATAACAAATTGAATATCTTATAATATTAAAAACTGCCAGCTACTTGGCGTCTGTTACCTGTGCCTGCTACGCCCAAACTGACCAAAGCAAACACCGTAAACCAGCTCGAATACTGTGATAAAAAACAGAACTTGCTTAGTCCTGATTTATACGTATGGGTGAAATTTTAGGATAAAATTGTCTATTTACCTGAACACAGATTTGGTTATAAATAAACGGAAAGCAGTGTGGACTTTAAATGTGACAATGTGCTCATACAATTATGCAATATTAATCCAATACGTGTAGCATGATTTCTCGATAGATGTATTTTCAATAAGGTTTTTAGTCTGATATATGTACAGATGACTACATGAAGGATGTATTGATTGGTAGGAAGCCGGAATTCCCGGAGGATATTGACGTGTCCTGTGGGTGACTGTCGTACCAGTAAAAAGAATATCAAATGAGACGTACACGACAACTAAACAAAAAACTTACACGATTAAAAGATTTACTACAAATATGAATTTATTATAAATTAAAACCATAAATAGTGCTATACTAACACATGTCAATCCAGGTCATGTATCTAAGGAAATCTGTATCGCTGTATTTCAGGATAATGTTACACCGTTTTGAAGCATTTAGTATGAAGCTGCATTCCACAAGCAGAGTAAAGTGATACATATAACCACTTCTTAAAAAATAATGAATAAGTTGCCAAAAAGCTAAATAATCAAATTAACAAACATGGTGTCAAATAGTTTCACATTGTATATCTGCACATGCTATTAATAACGACATTATACATGTATGTATTATGTGTCATCTGCATATGTTGTTTATATATCCTAACTGATTGATATGCAAGAGCTTGTTCTGTGTATGATAAGTTTTTTAATCAAGGCAGGCTACTGGCAAACAAGTTGATATTACAGGGGTTCCAACAGTCTTGTTTAAAGTCAGTATTTTGCAAATTGTATGGTCGTTAAAATAATGATCTAGTTGCCAATACAGCCTACCTTTGGATCAAATGTTGTCTGACATGTTGCATACCCATTGTTAGGCCGTTCTTGGAACACTGATTTCTACTATTGATAACTCCGTTTACCTGATCAAGATATGGGGATCATGGCGGGTGTGACCGGTCGACAAGGGATGTTTACTCCACCTACTGACCGCACCTGGTATATCCAGGGGTCCGTGTCTACCCAACCAGTTGAGTGAGATAAACACCATATGCACGTGGTAATTGAATATTGCTACATAAATATGGGAAGTTGACGATGGAGAAGCTTAAATTAATCACACTAAAATGTCTAGTATTTAATTAATATTGAGAAACGGTCGTGTAAATTGTTGAAAAGTCATGCATTTTCATGCTGTGAATTTGAGAAAAGTGGTACTAAACGTTCTTTAGAACGTTATAGAATCCACATTTGATTAACACCATTTCTGGCATGTAGTCGCACAGTAAGTTTGAAGTTTCTCCTTCACAGCTGTTAATATTTTCGTTAGGAGCAAAGATAGGGGCTTGGTAGAGCATTTACTGGATCCAGCGAAGTATCTTTGTTTGTAAGGGTTTTTATGTAGTTTAGGAATCCAGTATAGGTACGGTGACTCATATCATACTTAATATATTCATATGTGTATTTCTTATGATTTCATCACTGTATAATTTTACAAAGTTGTTGCTTTTTTATGTACATAGGTTGAAAATTGTATTACAGTTCATGTTTTTTGAGACATACATGCATAATGTAAATATCGACACAATATGGAGTACTTAAAATGTATGCCACTGAATATATATGTGAAACTCTGAAAATGTCTTGTTATTACCTATGTTTGCATGTTGATTTCATTCATTGACATTTTTCGTTCAACGGAAAAGGATTCCATTTAGCACTGCCGTAAGATTTTCCTCTGTCTGAAATGAAACTGCAAAAGTTTAATACTACAACACATACTGTTTGAGAGTTTTATACATGTATACAGGGTTAAATGCTATAGACTAAAGTACATAGAAATTCCTGCTAGAATTGTCTGTTACGAAAACTGTCAAAGAAAATTCTAGAACATCAAAGTAAATGGTGCAAGGCTGAGATGGTTCCGTGTTTAGATGTTTAATATCCATTTCTTGCTAAAAAGCGGCACGATTCTAGTAGACTGTTTAGTATTACATGTAGATCAACAATCAAACCCTTGTGTAGTGTTATACATTTTCATTTCTTTTAACAAGGCGCATGCGTGATTTACTTCTAAAAGTCATGTAATGACGTCATACGGAAGCGTATGTTATGATAGAAACTGTTCTTAAGAAAACAAGTAGTAACAACCCAATTACTTGTAGAAGGTTAGTAGCTCCCTCCCTTTGTTTATGACAGATTTTAAAGATTGTGCATTTTACATGCATATATGGAATATGACCTGCCTTAACATTCCCGCGCAGTTAAAAAACCACGTTGCAGGTAAAGGGGAAACTTGTCTGTCGGTGGAGATTCAAGTTTGTCCAAACCATAGGCTTCAGGGGCAGGGTTGATCAACAATATATGGGATTAAAGTTTTACATGGGAATATAATAGGAACACTCTTTTTAAAAAATCTTTTTCTCAAGAACAGCAGGGTCATTAGTTCTACATGCATTAATCTGTAGCTCAAGTGAGTCTTTCTTATTATTTGTTA
Organism: Ostrea edulis; assembly: GCF_947568905.1. Taxonomy (NCBI): domain Eukaryota; kingdom Metazoa; phylum Mollusca; class Bivalvia; order Ostreida; family Ostreidae; genus Ostrea; species Ostrea edulis. The sequence goes on along the minus strand of NC_079173.1, from coordinate 16,763,985 downwards.
TACAGCGTCCGTCCGTAAACTTTACATGTTTTCAATTTCTGCAGAATCACAGTTCATACTTGCCATAAAGCATCCCAGTGTAAAAGGAATTCAAAATTATTCAATTGAAGGGTCACTCTCGTTTCAAAGTGAAGATAATCAAGAAACAGTGAAAATTTGGTAGCATCTTTTAAATATATTCTCAAGAACCACCGAACCAAAACAGACAAAAATGTTCGTGAAAGCTTTCTTAAGGAGTGAAAATTTAAAGTGTTCAAATCATGGACCCAGGAGTAGGACCGGGTAACAATAGGGGATCGAAGTTTTACATGGCGATTCTAAGAAAAATCCTTTAAAGTTCCCCAAGTAAAACACAGGCATGGATAGTTATGTTCTTATTCAAGCTTTCTCTGATGTGTAGATTTATGTGGTGTTTTTTTTTTTTTCAAATTATGGCCCCTGGGGCAGTTTTTTTTTTTTTTATCAATAGTGATATACAGGAAAGAAAACATTAAGTGCCATCATTTGTTATACATAAACAGATAGTGCAGATTGAAGGTTGTTGGTTTTTTTTTCAAATCATGACCCAAGATGTAGGATGTGACTACTAAAGGAGATAACAGTTTTACATGGGGATATCAAGGATAATGTTTTAAAATTGTATTCTCAAGAATAATGCCATGATTAGTTAGTATTAATGTGGAAGCATCATCAGGTAGTGGAGATTTAAATTTGTTCAACCATGACCCAGTGGTAGAGTGGGGCCACAATAGGGGAACAGAGTTTTATATCGGAATTTACAGGGAAAATCTTTAAACATTTTCTCCAAAATACCAACATTGCCATGATTAGTCATATCAATATGCCACCATTCTCAGATTTCAGTTTATCTAAATCATGGCCCTGGGAGATTGGGTGGGTTAGAGTTGGGTATAGAATTTTTATAAGGAAATGTGTGAGGATTTTAAAAAAAAGACTCTTCTCAAGACTAGTAGGGTCATGAGTTGTCATCATTAATACGCAAACATCTTCATGCAATGCATATTAAATTTTCTACAAATCATGGGCCGGTGACAGGGAAGAATGGGGCCTTAGTTTATAGCTTTACATTGGAATACATTATAATGTTTGAATTTTTTTTTTATCAAAAACCACTAATTAGATAAAATACTAGTAATATACATCTTTATTCACTGATTTTGACCATGGATTACTCCGTTTACCTGATCAAGATATAGGGTTCACGGCGGGTGTTACCAGTCGACAGGGAATGCTTACTCCTCCTAGTCACTTGATCCGACCTCTGGTATATCCAGGGGTCCGTGTTTACCAAACTCTTATCTTTTATTCCTTATCTTCACTGTTTCATGCAAGCATTCCAATGCAGTGCATATTCATATCTGACTAGTGGAAACTTAAATAGGGAATCTTTTTTTCTTCTTCATGAAAAGTTTTTTTCAAGAGTGGTAGTGCCACACTAGATCATATCTATGCAAATAAAACTCACTTCTTTCTATGAACCCTGGGGTGATGTTGGGGCTAAAATCAGGGATAACATCTTACATAATATATGAAAACAAAGGAGAAAATCTTTAAAATCTTTTGAAAATTACTTTTCCAGAATAGTGAGGTCATGTTACAATGTTGTGTGGGTTCAATTTCAGATAAGTCACAACCCCATGGGGCAATGCTTCGGTCATAACATAGGGCTAAAATTTGTCAAGTAGTTAAAGAGGAGAATGGTCTTTTGCTAATCTTCTGAAGAAGAACCGCAGCGTCAAGAGTGATTCAGGTGAACCCTGTAGCCCATGGGTAATGTTTTTGTGAGTTTTGATAATAGGAATGCTATTATTATGCCATACAAGTGACATCCTGTGATTCATATTTTAAAAAGTTACCCTTCTTCATGAATCTTCGCAGTCGGATCCTTGATAGTGAATGTATTAGATGATGTTGCTTTAATGGTGAAAGTTCGAATTTAGATTTGCGAAGAATGATTTTTAGGATTTAGTTTAAGTAGAATGCATGTGTTAATCATGGTTTTATTAGTTGTTCTTTTTTTTCTCGTTTCAGGTTCTCAGTCTCTCTATTTTTGTAATACAAATGGCATCGGTAAGTTATCTGAAAGTTACAGACTGTTGTGCTATAAATAACTTTCAGTAAGCATTATCCTCCTTCTCCATTTTACTTAGCCATCGAATATTAGCTTTTGAATGTTTAGTAATTACGTGTGTTAATCATCAAATGATACATTAAAGAGATATCAAAGCTGGTGATTTTTCTCACTCCGTACCGTCTTATTCCTTTCTAATATAATTTAAAAAGATATATGAATGAAAATTTCAACTTTTAATAGACTGCATGTTTGTCACGGCGGGTGTGACCGGTCAACAGGGGATGTTTACTCCTCCTAGGCACCTGATCCCACCTCTGGTGTGTCCAGGGGTCCGTGTTTGCCCAACTATTTTGTATTGCTTGTAGGAGTTATGAGATTGATCACTGTTCGTTATCTTCACCCTGCATTAGGAGCCGAACTATATAGCGGATGGAATATTTGTCCAAGAAACAAAAATTCAGGGATATAATTAGAATGTGTACACTGACGATCTTATTTAGATTAAGATTGAATGTAATTCCTTTGTGCATAATCGTCTTTCTTCCGAAATCGTAATTGTATTTCATAAGAGCACATTTGTATTCCTATTATTATACCCCCGCAACAAGTTGTGGGGGGTATACTGGAATCGGGTTGTCCGTCTGTCTGTCCGTCCGTCCGTCCGTCCGTCTGTAGACGCAATGGTTTCCGGGCTCTAAAGCATTATCCTTTCCACCTACCGTCACCATATCATATATATGGACTACCCATGGGATGAAGATGTTCCCTATCGATTTTGGGGTCAAACGGTCAAAGGTCAAGTGCACTGGACATCGAAGTAGCAATATGGTTTACGGGCTCTAAAGCGTTATCCTTTCCACCTACCGTCACCATATCATACATATGGACTACCCATGGGATGAAGATGTTCCCTATCGATTTTGGGGTCAAAAGGTCAAAGGTCATGCGCACTGGACATCGAAGTAGCAATATGGTTTCCAGGCTCTAAAGCGTTATCCTTTGCACCTACAGTCACCATATCATACATATGGACTATCTATGGGATGAAGATGTTCCCTATCGATTTTGGGGTCAAAAGATCAAAGGTCGAGCGCAGTGAACATCGAATTAGCAATATGGTTTCCGGGCTCTAAAGCGTTATCCTTTCCACCAACAGTCACCATATCGTACATATGGACTACCCATGGGATGAAGATGTTCCCTATCGATTTTGGGGTCAAAAGGTCAAAGGTCAAGCGCACTGGACATCGAAGTAGCAATATGGTTTCCGGGCTCTAAAGCATTATCCTTTCCACCTACCGTCACCATATGATACATATGGACTACCCATGGGATGAAGATGTTCCCTATCGATTTTGGGGTCAAAAGGTCAAAGGTCACGCGCACTGGACATCAAAGTAGCAATATGGTTCGGTTTGTCATGCCATTTGTTTTTTACACTCAGAAAAGAGGTAGTTTATACCTATTACCAACACCCTTTGGGAGATTGGGGTAAGCGGGGGTTTTTCTTAGTGAGCATTGCTCACAGTACCTCTTGTTTTCATCATAGTTTCGCAACATTTATTCTATCAACGAGTTTGTAAAAGGCCTTGAAAATAATAGAGAAATGCATGTAATGGTATGAAGCATTTGCAATGTATTTCTATTTTATCCAAAAGCGCTGTCGAATATTTGTTATAAACATGAAAGGTGAAGATAACGAACAGTGATCAATCTCATACCTCCTATAAGCAATACAAAATAGAGAGTTGGGCAAACACGGATATATCTTGCGAAATAACGCATACCCTCACACTTTAAAACAAAGCCTTGTAATATCATATTATTATATATATCATCATTCTTTGATATCTTCAAATCATCATTATTATACCTCCCCCTCCCCAAATCAAGTGTAGGGAATTCTACTGAAATCACCATGCCAGTCTGTATATATGATTTGTCCAGAATATATCTTTAACACACATGAACATATTTGATTAAAACTATATAGTTTATATGAATAATGAAGGTGTGTACCTGTTATTTTGATTCATGTTTTTTTCTCTCTAAATATTAGAGGAAGACATTAATATTTTTTTACCATTTTGAGAAGATTTGTCATTGCCCGTAGTAAATCTTCTTCAATGAGCACAAATATTCTCTTTCTCGCCATCCAATGTGCCCTACGGAGTATTAACCCCGTTACGGCAGTTCTAGTTCCTTTTAGCCCTTACTGTGTTTTTACTTGGCAATATCATATAGCAATGTCATTCAAATGTTTTTTTTAGATCCTTGTGAAGTTGCCAACTCCCGGGAGCCTTTTGAACCGGAGGCGCGGTTTGTGAATTGTGACTACAGCACATATTCGTCTCTCTGTGACCGCTACATCACTCCTGGTTGGTACAGATATAAATCAAACATGCTGGACCGGTGTCCTAGTCTTCTGAACTGCGGTGCTCTATATCCAAATTGGTTAAATGGTAAAATACATATTTTGTTTTGTTTTTCGTGCTTAAATACAAATATCAAACTATATACGATCTTCTAATACCTACGAAAATAACTATAATTTTGTTGTCTTTTTATGTTCATTATAAGAGTGATATTGAATTACCCTTCAATGCAGTATTTTAATTCTGAATAATGAACCCGAGTATATCTATATGATTACAATCTTTATATTTTTAAATACATTGATATTTTTTAATCGAGGCAGGCTACTGACAAACACCTTGATGTGCAGTGGTTCCAACAGTCGCGTTTAAAATCAGCATTTCGCAACTTCTATGATAGTTATAATGATCTAGTTTGCCAATACAACCTATCATTGGGTCAAATGCTGTCTGATGTGTTTCATACCGATTGTTAGGTCGTTCTTGACACACTGATTTTGACTATAGATAACTCTGTTTACCTGATCAAGATATAGGGTTCACGGCGGGTGTGACCGGTCGACAGGGGATACATACTCCTCCTAGGCACCTGATCCCACCTCTGGTGTGTCCAGGGATCTGTGTTTACCCAACTATTTATTTTGTATTGTTTATAGGAGTTATGAGATTGATCTCTGTTCGTTATCTTCACCTTTCCTTCATAGGTAGTCACCCAGCATCAGTGAACACAGAAGTAGTCAGAACTGCCTGCAAAGTTGGATTTAGTAGCTGTTGTGCCAGTCAAGTTACAATCAAGATTCGCCACTGTGGACTATACATGGCGTATTGTCTTCCAGCCCTTGATTCTTGTTCACAGCGATATTGCTTCGGTAAGTCTGAAGGTTATGTTATCATAATATAAGATATCAATAAACCCAATGACATGGTACTATACTTAAATGTACTTTAGTAAAGAAATAAAAAGGCCTTCCTTTATAACAAAAATGACAAAGTTGATTTATTAAGGTGAAACGGGAGAGTGCAATGCTACCAGTGAAAGCGTGTCATCAACAACCTTTGTACAATCGACTACTTCGTCACAATTCACAAAAACATCAACACAAAGGACAACATTACCGCAATTTTCAGTCAGTCAATCGACAAGAAATACTGACCAATCAACAACCTCGACACAACCCACCAGCAGTACAGACAAGTCAACAACCTCAAAACAACCCACAACCATTACATATAAATCAACAACCTCAACACAATCCACCATCAGAATAGGAGGTCAATCAATTACATCCACGCAATTTTCAATAAGCGCAAGTGCTCCTGGTAAATGGACAAGCAGTGCTGCTCAAACTTCAAATGTCCCAACAACTACTTCGTCGTTGAATGAACAGTGCATCCACGGTATGTCTAAATCACACATTTATTAAAAACCCTAAAATAGCCCCTTCTTATATAGAAGCTAATATATCTACATTCTTTGTCTATTACAGTTTTTCGCGGATTTTCTTTTTTTTTTTGTAGATCCATGTGATCCAAGATACATTGAAAATATTCCAAATCTCGTTAATCGTAGTAACGAATGTATTTATGACTCAACACTGAGGCCCTGTGATCTAGAGATAAAATCTGTCTGGTACACAGGGTTTCACTTGCTCAATAAATGTCCTGATTTTCTAAGATGTGGAGCCGTGTATCCTGTCTGGATGAATGGTAAGAATTCAGATTTACATTTATCGAAATTTTGAGAGGAACCCGCCATATGGTGGATGCCTATTAGTAATCACTTTGTCCGTCTGTCAGAATTTTTCTATAGTACAATTATTCTTGGGAAGATTTCCATAACTTCCATATATAATATCTGGACTAGGCAGAGGAAGATCCCTTTTGATTTTCAGATTCCTCAGCTTTGTAAGACTTAAATTGTTGTAGTACTGATAAGATAATTGCACTTTCTATGGCTCTCAATAACTTGATATTACATGAGAAAATTTTCATAGAATTTAAAGGAATGCTGGGATAACAAAGAGGAAGTCCCCTTTCGATTTTCAGAATCATCGATTTTGTCGTTACAAAGTGTTGGAACTTAGCATTTTTTTAAAAAAAATATTCATCGAGTGTTGTTAGTTTTCTAATGTGTTTTATATCAATACACATAATCAACAACTGCATTTGACAGGAAATCGTTAATTTTATTAAGAATTTTTGATATATTACAATTGGATTTAAAACTCAGCTAAATTAATAGCAAAAAATTAAGAACGGTTTTTAAGGAGGATTTCGTCTTCAAATCCTGATTCATCATTCTTATATTTTTATACATGTGTATAGGCTCAGAACCGACAGTAAAGGACGGTATCGTTACTCGTCAAGCATGTAAAGTTGCTCCAAATGAGTGTTGTGCAGAGAAATTTGAAATTAAAGTTGTCAACTGCAGTCTATTTACGGCTTACTGCTTAACACCGCTCAGACGATGTGAGGAGAGATACTGTTTCGGTAAGCGAGTTTGCTGTTGTGTTTATGATCTATTGCATTATCTGCTCTGTTACATGTAGTTTGATCTGATGGATTTTTCGATTTAGAAACTTTGATATGACACTTGCATGAAAAAGATATTTGTCACCTGCTTGGTAAAACTTTCACATAGGGACCCTCAATACAATCTGTCCACATCATGTAAGGGTTCGTGTCATTGAGGGACGTTAAGGCCATGGAAGAGATACCTTCCCTGAAAGTCATTGAAAACTTATCAATCTCAATCATAGTCCTTCTGAACTTCGTATGATAAAAGATGAAGATAACGAACAGTGGTCAATCTGATAATCCCTATAAAGAATACAAACGAAAGAGTTGGACAAACACGGAACCCTGGACATACTAGAGGTAGAATCAGGTGCCTAGGAGGAATAAGCATCCCCTGTAGACCGGTCACACCCGCCTTCAGCTTTATGTCTTAATCAGAAAACGGAGTAATCCGTAGTCAATATCAGTGTGGCTAGAACGACCCAACAATCAGCATAAAACACGCCAGACAGCATTGTCCCATTGATAGTTTACATGGTCAAACTATATCATTATAACGACCATAACATTTGCGAAATGCTTACTTTAAACGAGACAGTTGAAACCCCTGTAACTTTAACATGCCTGCCTCGATTTAAAATTTGATCATATATAGAACAAGCTCTTGCGTATCGAATTTGTTGAGCGATATAAACACCATTTCTTGGTGATAATGGAATATTACTACATAAGTATGGGAAGTTGACGATGGAGAAGCTGAAATCGTCCCATTTGTCATGAAGTTGAGTTGCTAGTTTGCCAATAATATCTATTTTCAGTAAAATATGTCAAAGTACGAAGCAGATGTGGATAACTCTGTGGTAATTTTTCATCTCGAGTTCACAGGGATATATCGAATCAACATATGAATGAAAATAATTACTTTTAATAGACAGAACGTCGTCGATGTATCTAAATGTTGAGCTGAACGCCACTGCAAGCTATTTATTTCTTTTCATGTTGAAGCTTTTGAATAAACTCTGCTTCATCAGAATATAAAAACAGGAAAACTAACAAAGTAACACAATTCGTGCCCATGGGAATTCCAACAGACTGTTAGAGGACATGATCACCAAACACTGGGAAGATATTGTCAATGAGGAACTCCAGCAAATTTTTATTTCAACTTCAAAGTACTTGTGCGTGCAATCACGGTGGTGATTAACACATTAATGTTTAGGATAACTGATCACTAGATTTGATTATTTCCATTTTCCATTTTTGTTGAAGAAGCAACTGTCAATGATGTCAAAAAGGCTAGTTTTAAATTTCTGGTGCGGAATGGTCGTGTAAGGTGTTGAAATGTCATACGTTTTGATGTTGTTGATTTGACAAAGTCTTACTGGTTTCAAATTTACTAAAATTTCTTTAGAATGTTTTAAATCCACGTTTGATTTACACCACTTCTGGCATATGTTGTGTTTCATACCAATTGTTAGACCGTTGTTTACACTCTGATTTTGAAGACGTATTACTACGTTTACAGGATATAGGGCTCACGCTGGGTATTCTTAATTAACAGGGGATACTTAGTCCTCTTAGACACCTTATCCCACTTCTGGTATTTCAAGGGATCCATAATTAACCTAACATCAATTTTGTATTTTTTATGATATTTATAAGATTGATCATTGACCGTTATCTTCATTTATGCCAGCACTAAGTGATTTAAGTTTAACCCTTGAAACATCGTTTTCAGATACAAAGACATGTTCCACTAAACCGAAGAAACAGGAAACTTCTGTCGACGGTATATTGAAGACAAACAACACACGTGATCATATTGTGGTTTGATAGTACGACACACAGATAGACAACCAACATACGTGATCATATTGTGGTTTGATAGTACGACACACAGATAGACAAACAACACACGTGATCATATTGTGGTTTGATAGTACGACACACAGATAGACAAACAACACACGTGATCATATTGTGGTTTGATAGTACGACACACAGATAGACAAACAACACACGTGATCATATTGTGGTTTGATAGTACGACACACAGATAGACACACAACACACGTGATCATATTGTGGTTTGATAGTACGACACACAGATAGACAAACAACACACGTGATCATATTGTGGTTTGATAGTACGACACACAGATAGACAAACAACACACGTGATCATATTGTGGTTTGATAGTACGACACACAGATAGACAAACAACACACGTGATCATATTGTGGTTTGATAGTACGACACACAGATAGACAAACAACACACGTGATCATATTGTGATTTAATAGTACGACACACAGATAGACAAACAACACACGTGATCATATTGTGATTTGATAGTACGACACACAGATAGACAAACAACACACGTGATCATATTGTGGTTTGATAGTACGACACACAGACAAACAACACCTGTGATCATATTGTGGTTTGATAGTACGACACACAGATAGACAAACAACACACGTGATCATATTGTGATTTAATAGTACGACACACAGATAGACAAACAACACACGTGATCATATTGTGGTTTGATAGTACGACACACAGATAGACAAACAACACACGTGATCATATTGTGGTTTGATAGTACGACACACAGATAGACAAACAACACACGTGATCATATTGTGGTTTGATAGTACGACACACAGATAGACAAACAACACACGTGATCATATTGTGATTTAATAGTACGACACACAGATAGACAAACAACACACGTGATCATATTGTGATTTGATAGTACGACACACAGATAGACAAACAACACACGTGATCATATTGTGGTTTGATAGTACGACACACAGACAAACAACACCTGTGATCATATTGTGGTTTGATAGTACGACACACAGATAGACAAACAACACACGTGATCATATTGTGGTTTGATAGTACGACACACAGATAGACAAACAACACACGTGATCATATTGTGATTTGATATTACGACACACAGATAGACAAACAACACACGTGATCATATTGTGATTTAATAGTACGACACACAGATAGACAAACAACACACGTGATCATATTGTGGTTTGATAGTACGATACAAAAATAAAATAGCATTCCTTTACTGGATGTAATGAACCAATTTTTCATTATTGTTTAGTTCCAGAGGATGCTTCGTTTACAACGTACATCGTTCTTGCAGTCGTGGCAGTCATCATCATAATAAGCATTGCAATCTTCCTCCTCCTCTTCCGATACATGAGAAGGTATATTTCAAAAACATATGTAATCAAATTGATTAATAATTAAATATGACGATGTTTATAATCTTTTTCAAATCATAAAGATACTCGCTTAAAAATAATGATGAAACAGATATAGACAAATTTCAAATCAGAGTTTTCTCAATTTCGAGTAGCATTCTCAAATATTCATTTCATTGGAAGTTAAACATGTAACTCTACTCTCGATCCACTCTCAATCCTACGGTTCTTAAGAAATCGACTAAGCCATGACAAACTACGCATGATAAATGCCTATAGGTAAATTGAATTTTCCCCATGGGGATTCGTTTAGAATATGTTCTCAATACCGCTTGTCGTAAGAGACGACAAAATGGGGTGGTCCTTCGGATGAGACCGCTGTTAGACGAGGTCTCTGTCACAGCAGGTGTGGCACTATAAATAATCCTCCTTGCTCAAAGGTCGTATGCTTCGAGCATAGGCCTAAAATTCTACAGCCCTTCACCAGCAATGGCGACGTTTCAATATACATGAACGATTCACGATAAACACGTTAAACAATATGCAATCAATCATGTAAATTGGACAAAAGTAATGGAAAAGCTTGAGAGTTAAAATCCATTTTTATTTCGGTTGTTAAAATTGTAAGAACACATTTTCCATGCTAACCCATGAAATTAATCACGTTATCGGTGAGTTATGTGTTTTAAATCCTTTTCTTCATTTCTGTTTTTGACAATCTAATTGTTCATGTGGTTTGCCATTTTAGTGTTTTTATAATCCTTGTATCTGACCTAAGGTATAGCGTGTTAATGCACCTTAGTGTCACTGTGTGCTAATTGCCAATCATTGTCATTGATATTTGCTCACTGTTAATATGCAGGAAGCAAACCGATGAAACATACGAAGTCCCTAAACCGGCACCAGCGCAGCCTGAGAATCCGTATGAAATGCCAGTGATTTCAGATGTAAACCATGGCAACGTTTATGATGAACTGCCATCAAGACAAGAAGACAAGGATTATCAGACAGTTGAAGAGCACTATGTAAATGACGTCACATGACGAGTGAGAATAAACACTAAATAAATCATACGCAACACCCGGTGAATGTCAGAACTCTGACTGTAAAATCTTATTTTTATTTTCTTAAAATGTTGTTGTATTTAGACATCTTGTCACTTCCATATGATATTTTCATGCAATTTGTCCTCTGATGCTTGCAGAAAAACTGATAACATCATACTGTGTATGGTTATAATTTGTCGATTGATTATTTTGATGTAATAATTTGATTTGTCATTCTATAACATCATCTAGGCATTATGAGATATCTTATTGTAATAACGAGAAAATTAAGTCGTGATTTCGATATCGAGTTTGACATCTTTTCCCTCAAAAATGAATAAATAATCTTGTAATTTCGAACATTTTTTTTCTCTCTCGACACTAATCGGCTTTTCTATGTTAATGTTGATTATATCGGTATTACATCCCGATACACAAAGGTATGCTTTGCGTATGATCAATTATTTTTAAAATCGGGACAGGTTACTAACAAATAAGTTGATGTTACAAGGTTTTCAACAGTCTATGACCATATCCTAAGTCTTCTGAAATAATTTGCCGTTTCGTTTTCTATTCTTGGTATCCACTGAACATTGATATAAATGTTATGAAGCTTACAAAATGAAAAAAAAATCTAATTGCTAATTTATGTAGTTCAAATTTCACACTTCCCGACTATAGAATTTTCAAGCAATTCTGAATATCTGTAAACAAGTTTTGAAATCTATCATTCAAAACATTCCCAAAAGAAAACAACTCCTGATCTATTGCTTTCACTTCTCTCCAAGCTGAACTTTTGGGTAGTTCATGTTCATTCCATATTTGGTGAAATAAATCAAACCCATTGTGTAAGCTCCAGCCGCCTCATTGCTAGTGACTGAATATATCAAAATGCTTTCTTGATCAACATCATTAAGAAATACATTTACAATTTGAAATGGTGCTCTCCACATCTGGAATATATAGAAATAGCGAATTTCGCTGAATATCACCGTATCTTTAACAATTTCAGACCTTCTGTAGGTTTTTAAAAACAGCAGCCTGCATTTTTCAAATCACACTTTCTAGCATTCCGTATGAGACTGCGCCATGGCCAAACCGTCAAAACGATTATTACATCATTAGCTCTGCAGTATCCTTAAACATGTTGTAAAAGCACATGGCGTACCAGCTAGGCTGAAAGGAAGAACTGTAAAACAGTAGTACTTACCACTCGTAAACATGCTTGATTCCACCTCTGGTGTGTCCAGGGGTCCTTGTTTGCCCAAATCTCTATTTTGTATTGCTTATATAAGTTATGAGATTGATCGCAGTCCTCTATCTTCGACTTTCATATTGTAAGTCGAAAGCTAATCATGGTCGTCTTTCTAAAATCATAACGTCTATGTACATGTACTTTTCCACTAAGCTTGCCATCTGTAGGAACAACCTTATAAAAACAATAAACTGACATAACTCTATCACACCCTTGAAGTACTTGTATGCAAGGTGAAGATAACGAACAGTGATCAATCTTATAACTCCTATAAGCAATACAAAATAGATAGTTGGGCAAACACGGAACCCTGGACACACCAGAGGTGGGATCAGGTGCCTAGGAGGAGTAAGCATCCCCTGTTGACCGGTCACACCCGCCATGAGCCCTATATCCTGATCAAGTAAACGGAGTTATCCGCAGTCAAAATCAGTGTGCCAAGAACGGCTTAACAATCGGCATGAAACACGTCAGACAGCATTTGACACAATGTGAGGTTGAATTGATGAACTAGATCGTTATAACGACCATAGAATTTGCGAAATGCTGACTTCAATCAAGACTGTTGAAACCCCTGTACCATCAACTTGTTTGTCAGTAACTTACCTCGATTTAAAAACTGACTATACGCAGAACAAGCTCTTGCATATCGAATCAGTTGAGATATATAAACACCATATGCAGGTGATAATGGAATATTGCTACATCAATATGGGAAGTTGACGATGGAGAAGCTGAAATCATCCAGTTTGTCATACAGTTGAGTTGTCAGTTTGTCTTTAATGTCTACTTTCAATAAAATATCTAAGTATGAAGCAGAGGTGGACGACTCTGTGGTGTCCTTTATTTCGAGCTCACAGGAATATATCAAATCGACATATGAATGAAAGCTATTATTGTTAATAGACAAAACGTCATCGATATATCTAAAAGTCGAATTGAAGGCGACAGCGAGAGATTTTTTCTTCTCGCGTAAAAGTTTTTGAATAAATTCTGCTTCATATGAATATAGAAACAGGTCAGCTAACAAAGGAGCACAATTCGTGCCCATGGAAATTCCAACAGACTGTTGGAAGACCTGATCTGTATCTTTTTTGATGTACCATATAATTTGAATTTACTAAAGTGATAAATCCCAAAGAAGAAAATGTTTTTAAAACTACTATATGTGAACACCCCCCCCCTTTTTTTTTTTTACACGTATGACCTTGAAGTGGACAGCGTATTCCTACTGAGTATCAAAAGCATTGTTTCTTCCCAACATTAAAAATGCCTCAATCTCAAGAACACTGAAAAACAGACGTTCTATACGTGTAATATCTAATTTCACTCTGTAAGAAACGACAGGAACAAAAGAGCTTTGAAGAATTGTCCAAATTTTCAGAAAAGTTATTTGCACCATAATTACTTTAAAAATGAACTAAATCTACTTTGGATGACAGGTTACTACGTTTAATTATATAGTGATATGCATAGCAATAAAAATAATGATACCCCGGTACATATGTAAAGGTGAAGACAACGAACAGTGATCAATCGCATAACTCTTATAAAGAACACAAAACAAAGTGTTGAGCAAACACGGACCCTGGACATACCAGAAGTGAGGGTAGGAGCGTAGAAAGCATCCCCTGTGAACCGGTCACACCTGCGTGAGACCTAAATGTCGATCGGATAATTGAAGAAATTCGTATTAAAAATCAGTGCCGAAAGAATGGTCGCAATTAGTATCGCACATGCTAAACAGCATTTTACCCAATGACAGTACACTGCCTCGATTTCTAAAACTGGCAATACAAGTTCTTACGTATCGAATCAGTTGAGAGATAAAAAGTATATAAAGGCGAAAATGGAAAATTTCTACATAAATATGGGAAGTTGACGATGGAGACGTTGTGGTAATTGCGTTTGTCATCAGGTTCAGCTGATAGTTTGCTATTGACATCTATCTTCAATAAAATGTATTATTTCATAATTCTGGGTTTAAACAGGTGTATTCTGATTAGAATATCAACACTTCTGAATCAACGAAAATAGAAATATCCTGAAGGAATAGGACTAGTTAAATTAATTTTCAATAGCATGCAAGGTGAAGATAACGAACAGTGATCAATCTCATAATTCCTACAAGCAATACAAAATAGATAGTTGGGCAAACACGGACCCCTGGACACACCAGACGTGGGATCAGGTGCCTAGGAGGAGTAAGCATCCCCTGTTGACCGTCACACCCGCCGTGAGCCCCATATCCTGATCAGGTAAACGGAGTTATCCGCAGTCAAAATCAGTGTGCCAATAACGGCTTAACAATCGGTATGAAACACGTCAGACAGCATTTGATCCAATGCGAGATTGTATTGACGAACTAGATCGTTATAACGACCATAGAATTTGCGAAATGCTGACTTCAATCGAGACTGTTGAAATCCCTGTACCATTAACTTGTTTGTCAGTAGCTTACCTCGATTTAAAAACTGACTATACCCAGAACACGCTCTTGCATATTGAATCAGTTGAGATATATAAACACCATATGCAGGTGAAAATGGAATATTGCTACATAAATGTGGGAAGTTGACGATGGAGAAGCTGAAATCATCCAGTTTGTCATACAGTTGAGTTGTTAGTTTGCCGTTGATGTCTACTTTCAATAAAATATCTAAGTATGAAGCAGAAGTGGACGACTCTGTGGTGTCCCTTATTTCGAGCTCACAGGGATATATCAAATCGACATATGAATGAAAGCTATCATTGTTAATAGACAAAACGTCATCGATATATCTAAAAGTCGAATTGAAGGTCACAGCGAGAGATTTTTTCTTCTCACGTAGAAGTTTTTGAATAAATTCTGCTTCATATGAATATAAAAACAGGTCAGCTAACAAAGGAGCACAATTCGTGCCCATGGGAATTCCAACAGACTGTTGGAAGACCTGATCACCAAAGACCACGAAGATATTGTTAATGAGGAACTCTAGCATATTTTTTATTTCAACTTCAGAGTACTTGTGCGTGGAATCAGAGTGGTGTTTAACAAAGTAAGTTTTTGAATGACTGATCACTAGATATGAATATTTCCGTTTTCCGTTTTTGTTGAAGAAGCAACTGTCTATAATGTCAAAAAGTCTAGTCTTTAATTTATCGTGAGGAATGGTCGTGTATAGTGTTGAAAAGTCATAGGTTTTAATGCTATTGATTTGGGAAAAATTCTGTGATTTCAAGTTTACTAAAAGTTCTTTAGAATGTTTTAGAATCCACATTTGATTAACACCACTTCTGACATATGTAGTCGCACAGCAAGTTTGAAGTTTCTCCTTCACAACTGTTAACATTTTCGTGAGGAGCAAAGATAGGGGCTTGGTAGAGCACTTACTGGATCCAGCAATGTATCTTTGTTTGTAAGGGTTTTTATGTAGTTTAGGAATCCAGTATAGGTACGGTAACTCATATTCATTCGACCCATTGACTGGAATATTAAATGTGTCTAAAACTGAAGCATGGTTTTGAAGAATTTCGTCTTTTGAATGGGCAGTTGGAGTATAAGTATGATTACCAAAAGTGGAATTAATGCCAAGTTCGTTTAAAATACAGCTGTAATAATGAGCCTTACAAACAAAGACAATGTTGTTACTAGCTTTGTCAGCTGAAACCAAAACATATTCCTCATGTAACCTATCTAATTCTTTTATCACTTCTGGTTTACTAAACACAGAAGGATAGATGGTACGTACTTTTGTTTTCATGTGTCTAATGCGGGATTTTAATATCCCTCTTATGCTTTTAACCCATTCTGACAATGTATCAAGTTCTTCTTTTTCATATTTAGCCCATCGTCTGGCATAATCTTCGACAGAACTCATAATAGAGATGAAGTTCTGTCGCCAATTAAAAGACCGAGGTTCTCTGTATTTAGGACCTTTAAGAATAAGTGATTTGAGGTCCTCATTTTCAACTATATCAACATCACCAGTAATGACATGTCCAGCTGGACTGTAGTTGAAAGAAGATGAAAAACAAGAACATGTTGGTGGATTACGTATAAGATGGTCTATATCTAAGCACTGCAAAGTTTGTTTATAATTAAAAAGTTTGGATGCAATAGTAGAAGTATAGCTGTAGGAAATACAGGGTGTAGACTTGAACTTGAAATAAGTTGGAATACACGACTGAACCCTTTTATGACGAAGAATGTTACTTATGTTGACGGCATCTATTCCTTTGTAAATTTGAGCTTAAGGAACTGACGGCATGATTTGGAAGGAATATCATCCATGGTCCGTGCTGGTTTACAGAGCCTGTGGTAGGCAACATCCATAATCATAGAGTTAAGTCTATATTCAGGTGTTGAAAAATCCAAGTATAGACTAGCCATAGCTTCTTCAAATAACGTATGTAAAACCCTCAATGGAATAGAGTAAAGTTTTGTACGAATATGATGTGGACCCAATTGTCTGTTGACGTGAGGCAAAAGTGAATCAAACGTGACATCATTTATACTTGGTCTTTTATATGAACGATGTCCGTGACTGCGTTTTCGTCTTTGGGTATTGGGAAAGAGTCCCATCATATTAACGTTATTTCCTTGTGGACTAGTCAAATTTCCTAAAGCATAGAAGGATATACGAAAATGATAAGAATAATTGGAATTACATGTAGAACTGATTGCAGCTTGTTAATTAGAAATAGTTCATAAATTAAATTTTGTAGACTTGTTGTATCAGTATTGTGTAATCCTCGGCTCTGTATATCTGCAACAGCTTTTTGAAGACATTAGTCTTGCTGTGTAGAGGAAAACGTATTTTGCGGTTTCCGAGGAAAACATTTCTGTCAATTACGGAGTTATAATAATGCTTTCTGATAGTTTCTATAAAAAACAAAGATACCAATTTCATTAATTGCAATTTTCTTTTCTGTCTTTTTTTAAGGATTGAAAATATTCTAGCATTTCAAGTCATACGTAAAGTGAACCACCAGCAAACCATCTTGCGTTGCACAGCATTTCAAACGAAGATATCAATAAAAAAAATCACATTCTCTTTTTATCTACCAATCACAAAGGAATAAACTTTATAGCCGGAGTTTGTAACACAAAACTTCAAATGGTCATATACCTGTTTTTTAAGGAAGAAGGTTGTAACCGCCCACCTCCTGGCAGCCAATAACAACGAAGAACAACGATTCTCTTGACATCGTCATTGCTTTGACAGCTGTATGATATGCTCTGTTACGAACATTGGTGGCCAAAAGAAGTTGATAATTCAAATTCATTGATTTCTTTTTTCAAAATATTAAGTTTGATAATAATAATTTTAAAAAACACCAAGAAGCATGTTGTCACTGGCAAAACCAACGTTAACCATCCTTCTACTTTTTTTTTAGACCTGACACAGACCTACATGTAATTGAAAACTTTTTTTGATTGGCAAAAGTTTAACGGTATTTTCCGGTATATTCTTATTAACAAAAAAGACCCTTTAATTTTTCCGGTCGACAGTTGATGGAAACTTCAATGTTCTCTTTTATCTAATATTTTACAAACTTAAGAAATGTAAGACTGTATCCTACTGTTGCTGTCCTCATCCAGGAGTGGAACGGGGACCTGATAATGATCAGGCAGTATTTGTGAATGATCAAGTCTCCCATAGCAACAACCGAAACAAAAGAGATGGAACCCCCACATCCGTCTCTCTTCTATCAGTTTCTTTCATCCTAAATTTTTTAATATTAAAAGTAACTGAATATTGTTCGAAAATATCAAGTGATGCAAGGTGAAGATTTTAATATCCCTCTTATGCTTTTAACCCATTCTGACAATGTATCAAGTTCTTCTTTTTCATATTTAGCCCATCGTCTGGCATAATCTTCGACAGAACTCATAATAGAGATGAAGTTCTGTCGCCAATTAAAAGACCGAGGTTCTCTGTATTTAGGACCTTAAAGAATAAGTGATTTGAGGTCCTCATTTTCAACTATATCAACATCACCAGTAATGACATGTCCAGCTGGACAATAGTTGATATGTAGTTTTGAAACACATGAACCCATGGAAATCAACAGAAGTAATTTGACTATAGGTAGCAACATAAATAGTACTTGTAACACGTTTACGAAAACAGGCGAACTTTATTGCAACTGTGGCTATGGATTTTGCAGTATTAGTGGGTAGTGTATAAATATATACATGCATATCTTGACCCAAGAGTCACGAGAATATGTTTGGGGAAGGGGGCATCGGATTTCAAACATTTCGGTTGAGCATCACTGAAGAGACATTATTTGTCGAAATGCGCATCTGGTGCATCAAAATTGGTACCGTATAAGTTTTACATGGTAACGCCGAGAAAATTGAAAATATGACGGGACCTGATATACAACTTATAGATATATGCACAATGAATCAAAGTTTTTCAACTGTGAATAAAAAGAGAGTTAAATAATATGTTCTTTTATACTTCCCGGTTCAATTCAAAGCTTTAAATGTAGGTTTGATGACATAGATTTATTATTAGCGCTGTGGATTGACGGTTCTCCGTCCATGGCCGTCTTTGGTGTAGTGTGCTTTTTGGTTTTTAATTGTTTGGCTGTTACAAGAATAGGTATGTTATTTTACCCCCAACACAATGTTCCAATTCTTTACTTACGATCACTTGAATCCCGTTAGGGAAATAATACTGGAAAGGAACATGTACTGGGTTTTCCTAAACTGCAACTTTTGATATCATTTTATTGTTTAGTTGGTTCAAACTCATATTTAGAAAAAAAAATTCATGATTAATTATTTATTATTTATGTCTGATTTACAAAGAAGAAAAATTCTGAACAAAAATTTAAAACCGCCGTGGTAAATGAACGCATTTAAAAGTACATGGAAATGTCTTGAGAGGCCCTTGCATCACCTTAAAGGGTATTTCAAATGAATAACTATACATGTACTTGTTCATATAACGTGAATATTGATTTTCAGTTAATTTACAGATATATTTAGACAGATCTTCAATAGTTACATAATTGTGATATAACCCCCCCCCCCCATGTACACGTACAAAACTTACAACCTGTGTGTGTCACACTTCTTGTCAGGAAATATAACAATTATGCAAAGAATTTAACCCGTTGACATCATCTCCTGATAGATATATTTTCAATAGAGTTCTCAGTCTGATTTCTGCACAGATAACTGCATGACGGGTTTAGTCATTGGTAGAAAATCGGAATGCTGGAGAAAATCCATGTGTTTCTGTAAGAGACGGTCATGTCCTTTCGCGGCAATTGCCATTTACAAGAATTGGGGTGAATATATGGTTTGGTGCAGAGAACAATTTGTGTAGAACAGGCTGCAATAGAAAGTCTGATATCTTTTTAATGGACCTACAACCTGCAAGTCTTGTTTAAAAATCGTAACAAAATATTGTGTGGGGTCTTTAGTATCTTAAACAAATAGTGGGTACATGTTATGTTATAGCACCCGTATATGTGATTCTTGGCACAGACGTGGACAGTCCGAGTTGCGCTTTCGTTTTGAGGACTGTGGTTTGACCAGTACAGAACTCTTCTTTGGTTATATGATATCCTGGCTGTAACCTAATAACAAAAGAACTTATCAACAAACTATAGCATATCTAAGACATCTTATCGCCCAGGATAATTTCATATAAATGAGGACTCATGTACCTAACCCGTCCAGGTATAGACAGACACAATTCAATAGACGCAAATTAAAGTCCCGCTCTTAAGATTTTAACAGAATTGTATGGTCCCGTTTCAAGCAATACACAAGGATAAAGCACATTGATTAGCAAACAAGCATTTGATCTCGTCCAAGATAATATATTATGTCACTGACATTACTTAGAAATGTATGACCCCGTTTCAAGCAGCTCGCAGTGACGAAATGCATGAATGTGAAGAACAAAATGGTCCGGATCTGGACATATAAATTTCGTATAAGTCTATATGATTTTTAAGAATTTGTCAATTAAAATAAATGATTTAATACTTCTTAAATATCATCTGGTCAAGAATCTCTGGGTCAGAAAAGATGAAACTTATGAGGTAGTTTCCTAACATAATGAAGATTTAAGCCTGTACAAACCATAGGCTCCAGGGGTAGGGTAGAACTACAATAGGGGATTAAAGTTTGAAATTGGAATATAATGGACAAAATCTTTTTTAAAAATCTTCTCAAGAAATTATTATACAATTAATATGCAACTCAAGGGAGTCTTTCTTATCATTTGTTGTCTTTATGTCCGTCTGTCAATAAATTTCATACATTTTCGACTTCTCCAGAATCAAAGGGCAATTTTCAGCCAAACATACCATTAAGGTAGCTCATTACACTAAAATTTTATTTAGTGGCTCTTTAAAACAACTCTTATGAAGTCAGCATCCCCTGTTGATATGAAATCTAAGAAAACACGCCTAAATGACTCAGATAGACGTTCTGATTTTTTTAATACAAAATATTTATAAAAATTTAAAGAGTGTTACAAGCTCTCAATTTTTTTAATATGATTTTTTTGTGATTTACTCCGGAATGATAAAAGAGGTACTTTGCTTGCAAATAAGATACTATTTAAGAGTCCAAATTTCGCTGTGATTTGATGCATGCAAGGTGAAGATAACGAACAGTGATCAATCTCATTACTCCTATAAGCAATACAAAATAGATAGTTGGGCAAACACGGACCCCTGGACACACCAGGGGTGGGATCACGTGCCTAGGAGGAGTAAGCATCCCCTGTGATATGAAATCTAAGAAAACACGCCTAAACGACTCAGATAGACGTTCTGATTTTTTAAATAAAAAATATTTATAAAAATTTAAAAAGTTATTTGCTAATATTTTTTAAATGTAAGGATAAAATCTTGAAACAACATGTCAGTTAGAAAAAAGATATATCAGAGAAATATATTTTAAAACGAAATTGAAATGAAATGGTCAAAATTTAGAAATATTACGATTTTTCAAATTTGAACCAAGCCCGATCAGAATTATAAAAAGGTAATCATAGGGAATATTGTAATCAGAAATCTACATTCCCTTCACATAAAATGGTTTACAAATAAATAAAAAATAAAGATTTAATGTAATGAGCTACCTTAAGTATCTTTGGATAAAGGAGATTCAAAATCATTTAATTGAAAGGTCACACTCTTTTCATAGGGGAGATAATCAAGAAATAGTGAAAACTTTGTGGCATCATTTAAAATTTTTCTCAAGAACCACTGAAGCAGAAGAAATACAATATGTGCGAAAATTTGACCATGATGAGTGGAGATTCAAAATTGTTGAATTCACGAATCCATAGGTAGGGCCGAGCTACAATAGGGAATCGAACTTTTACAAGAGGATGTATAGGAAAAACCTTTAAAAATCCTCTTAAGAACAATAAGGTCAAGGTTACCCGTATCATCATGCAAGCATTTTCAAGTGTGTAGATTGAAGTTTGTTCAAAGTACGGCCATCTGAGGTAGGTTTCTTTGATAGTGATATACAGGAAAAAACTTTGAAAGTCGTTTTTTTCAAGAACAACAGTGCCCTGATTAATCATATCATGATATGAATATGCAAGTAATAACAGGTAGTGCAGATTGAAGTTTTCAAATTATGGACCGAGATGTAGGATGTAAAACTTATACGGTACCAATTTTGATGCACCAGATGCGCATTTCGACAAATAATGTCTCTTCAGTGATGCTCAACCGAAATGTTTGAAATCCGAAATAACTATGAAGTTTTAGAGCTAAATATAGCCAAAACCAGCGTGCCAAAAAAGTGGAGCCAAATTCGTCCAAGGATAAGAGCTATGCATGAGGGAGATAATCCTTAATTTTGAAATGAATTTCTAAATTTTATAACAGCAATTAAATATACATCCGTATTTTCAAGCTAGTAACGAAGTACTTAGCTACAAAATTAGATAACAGTTTTACATGTGGATATCGAGGAAAAATGTTTTAAAATTTCATTTTCAAAAACAACAATGCCGTAATTAATTCTTATTGATATGGAAGCATTCACGGGTAGTGTAGATTTAAATTTGTTGAAATCATGCCTCTGTGGTAAACTAGGGCCATTATAAAGGAACAAAATTTTATGTGGGGAAATTTAAAACATCTTCAAACGACCAACATGACCAGGGTAAGTCATATCAATATGCCACCATTATCATGTTTCAATTTATCAAAATCATGACCCTGGTGGATTGACTTGGACGTAGTTTGGGATAAATAAAATTTTATGGCAATATATAAGGGGTTTTTCTCCAAAACAAAAACTTATCCAAACCAGCAGGGTTATGATTTGCCGTCATCAATACTCAAACATCGACAGGTAACGCAGATTCAATTTTCTACAAATCATAGGCCGGGGAGGGGGTAGAATGGAGCCATGATAAGGGTCCATAGCGTTACATTGAAATATATTATCATTTTTTATATAAATTTCATCAAGAACCACTAATTAAATAAAATAATACACAAGCATTCCAATGAAATGCAGATTCCTATTTGACCAGTGTAAAATTAATTAGGCAATCAAATGCTTTCATAACAATGTATTGATAAGAAATGTAACATAAAGTACTCTTAAAAGTAGCAGCACCACACTAAATCATATTCATAAACGTTTTGAATTCAAGTGGGGTTTTTGGTTTGGTTTATTTTGTTTCACGGACCCTTGGGGTGAAGTTGGGGCTAAATTCAGGGATAACATTTTGCATAATACATGGATACAGTGGAAAAATCTTTAAAAATTTCTTTTCCAGAACAGCAAGACCATTTTACAATGTAGCCATATTAATATTGAGGCATCCCCATTTTGCGTGCATTCAGTAAGGGTTAATGTACGAGTATCGCTCCATTCCTTAAAAGAAATGGACCGAGGCCCCGAAGGGACCGAGGTCCATTGCTTTTAAGGAATGGAGTGATACGAGTACATTGACCCACTTAAAATCCACCTTAATAAAAACTAAACTTTGTGCATTTTAATCATGTCTTACGTTTTTCATTCTTTTGTTGCATGCATTTATATCTACTTGTATAAAGGTTGACCTACTTTCCGAACGCTCCATTCCTGAAAAATAATGGAGTGTTCGAACAAAAGAATGACATCATAGGTGGATTTTAAAATTAGGATAAGTCACAACCTCGTAGTTCAATATTTGGATCATACTATACGGTCAAAATTTATCATGGGATTAAGGAGGGTAATGATCTTTTGTCAATACAGCAGGGTCAAAGGTGACTCAGGTGGACATTCTGACCCATGGGCCTCTTCATTGTAAGTTATGATAATAGTAATGTACCTATGTTATCAAATATGCGACATCTTGTGATTTCTAAAATGTCCCTAATGAATCACGTGAAAGTTCGCAAAAGGATCCTTGATAATGGCTGTATAGTTTTAAAAATTGTGTACTGTTAACTGGATGTCATTCAATACTAAAAGTTCGAGTTTAGATTTGTGAAGAATGAATTCTGGAATTTATTTCAAGTAGAATGCATATGTCTCATAGTATAATTTGTTTTTCTGTTTCAGATTCTCAGTCTCTTAATTTTTGTAATACAAATGGCAGAGGTAAGTTATCTTCATCATACACTGTTCTATTGTAATGTAAAACTTATACGGTACCAATTTTGATGCACCAGATGCACATTTCGACAAATAATGTCTGTTCAGTGATGTAAGTAACTTTCAATAAACCTTTTTTCTCCCTGTCCATTTAACTTCTCCATAGAATATTAGCTTTTAATGTTTAATGATTTACGTGTGTTATTCATCAAATGACGCATAAAAAGTTCCGCCTTCTCAATGGAGTTTTACGAAGAGGTTGACTTTTACAATTGACGGCTGGCTTTTACAATTTAAAGGGATCATCTCCAACTACAGGAATTGGACCGAAATAAATACATGTATATAAACTGCTTCATAAAAACACAAAAAAAACGACAATTATGTTTAGTGACTCTTATATTCTCTCTACATTCGTTCGACACTTTCGCAATGCATTACTCGTTTTGACATTTAATTAAGTTAAATGTTAACTGCGAATGAGAAGCTGAGAACTGCATAAAGGGACCCAGAAAATTGTCATAAAAAGAAAAGATTATTGTATATGATAAGCGTACCACAGCGCACTCAATGAAATCAGACGAACTCAAGTTATCCTAACATTTTTAAATAATGTGTCAGCAGTTCTGAAAACTTTTAAACTTTTTGAAAAAGTTCTCTATATATTACATCTTGGGTTTCTAGCTTTCCCAAGAACAAAGCAACCTCCACCTAACCACACATACCTTTGGACGGCAGCTCTATACTAGAATCAAAATTTGAGGGGGTAGGCTTGTCGAGATATATGTTGTCATAGCTCCCCCTAATTAAAAAAAACCCACAAGGTAATGTTTTGTACACCTCTCTTTCGTGTTGAAACTCTAGGTCTAAATGTGAAGACAATCAATACGTCATGTGTATATTGTATACATGTATATCAAAATACACTGCAGAATCAACGATATTTGTGGTAACCCAGTTTTCCTTGATTTAGGATTTTCCCTTTTTTCTACAAATTTATGACACCCCAAGTTTGAATAACACACACACATGAATAGTGAAGATGAGGAACAGTGATCAATCTCACAACTCCCACAAGGAAAATAAAGAGTTGGGCAAACTTGGACCCATGGGCATACCAGAGGTGGGATCAGGTGGTCAGGAAAAGTAAGCAGGCCCTGTCGACCGGTCATACCGGCCGTGAGCCCTATGTTTTGATCAGGTAAACGCATAAATACCTTGAAAAGCTTGACTTAAATAGCATACTTGATTCTGAAAAAATCCCGCCGAATCGAACTAGGCCGGGTATACCCGGCGAGTCGCGCTAAGAATCAAGTGACCCGGCTACAGTACAGTAATGAAATTGTTGACCTTCTATTATATAAACATTATTCCGCATAGAAATGACCAACATATTTACAAATCATGTTTATTTTACCAGAGTAAAATTAAAAACATTTTGTCTTAGAATAAGCAACTCTCGATACTACTTTCTCCAAGGACGCCAGCCTGAGCTTGAAGCCGCCTTCGCCTATCACAAATTTCCGACTCAATCGGCTTACCCGGCGGGATACGTGCACAATTCCGGTTCACAATCAAGTGTGTCGCCGGTCATCGCCGATTAACCCGGGTGCGCCGGATCGTTAAAATCAAGTATGCCAAAGAAGCAGATAAACAAATACAGGTTTAAATCGCTCAGAACATGAAAACTGGCCCCCACCAAAACCGATTACTCCCTGGTATACTAGTATATACTGTATATTATCGATATAAGCATCTGACATGTGCTTGTCCTAAATGCCGTACCCTGTGGGGGTCCGGGTTAGAATAGGCGATACCTGAAAAACCAAGGCCCCGTGTCACAACAGGTGTGGCACGATAAAGATTCCTCTCTGCAAAAAGGCCATAAGCGCCGAGCATAGGCCTAAATTTTACAGCCCTTCACAGGAAATGGTGATGTTTCCATACGAGTGAAAACTTCTCGAGTGGGACGTTAAATAATATACAACAACTGAATGCCGTAAAAGTTTTGAATTTTGCAAGTACCACTCCTAAATTTTTCATATTTGGAGTTGGCCCCTTTAAATTGTAATTGTAAAAGTAAGCCTCTTCGTAAAACTCCATTAATAGTAATATTAAGACATCGGTTGGTTGTTTGAAGTTCCTCGCTAATGTTGCACTCATACAGTGACATAGTTTATTATGTACAATTTCGACCTACTCTTCATCCTCAAGGTCATTTTGTAGAGCGATTTTATATAGTGGCGACGCCTACCGGGACACAGAAACTCGGCTTCTAAAATCTCATGAAAATAGACCCGAGACTTACGCTTATGCTGGATGAAACTCGCACTACCAATTTGAATGACGCCGGTCTTTTGCGGCCTAGATTTGAACCCAGTATCCCTTAGCACAAGTGTGTTCTATATACAAAGTTATTGCTGTTGTAAATATTGTCCGTCCGTCCGTAGACATAATTTGCCCCAAGTATATCATTAACATACTGTAAACGTATTATCTTTGGCGTGTAGGATATTTGGCGGAAATCGTTTTTTCAACAAGTTAGCGTAGATTTGATTTAGCGCATTCCTGAATTACTTTAAACATCTAGATTTACGGATGGCATTTAGCGATGTACTTGATTTAGCGGAAGCTGCGTTCCGCCAAAGGCGCTAAATAGAATACACAGCCAAATGTAATACATTTACAGTATGTGAACAAACTTCACTCAAACTGTTTGTATATTTTATAGGTATAATCAGGTTGTGCATATGCTATTTTGATTGATGTTTTTTAACATTCAAGAAAGATATTAATAAATATCCCATTTTGAGAGCGGTTACGTTGTCATTGCCTGGAGTATATCTTCCTCATTGATTCCAAATGTTCTCTTTCCCACAATCCAATGCAATCTCATTCAAATGTATTTTTAGATCCTTGTGAAGTTGCCAGCTCTCGGGAGCCTTTTGAGCCGGAGGCGCGGTTTGTGAATTGTGACTATAACACGTACTCGTCTTTCTGTGACCGCTACATCACTCCTGGTTGGTACAGATACAATTCAAACATGCTGGATCGATGTCCTCAGATTCTCAATTGTGGTGCTCTATATCCGTATTGGTTAAAAGGTATATACATGTATATATATATATATATATATATATATATATATATATATATATATAATGCAAATTCTGTACTTTTTTTGCAAACCTGAACAACACCACTGTTGAAGTTTACATTTTAGCTTCATAAATTCATATAATGTTATTCGACTCCCACCCTTTTAATTATTCAGTATAAAATGCAAAACTTGCATTAGATGCATTACCATGATTTATGATGAGGATGTGTACGATTAAAAGCCCATGTGATTCAGAGACACATCCCAGATCCACCCCGGTCACATCCCTCTAAGTCAAGAGTTTGTGATCTACCACATCGGGGCTTGTTAACTGCATTCTGATTGGTTCCATATACGATTGCATGTGTGATTGATGCGGGTATGTCTATTTTTATGATTTTCATATATACTAAAAGACCAGCTGTTTTTTTTTTTTACAACTCTGATATTATTGATTAAAAACCCTTTCGCCAAGACACTGGATTGATAATTATAACCCTGAGTTCATTTCATTCAATGATAGGTTGCAGCAACTCTATGACATTTATCACGAATAAAATTTTGAAAAACATTAAACAACTAGGAAGAATTGTTTTAGCACACTAAAAATGATCTCTCCCCTTCCATTTTCCATAGTTTTTCAAAAACATTTTAGGGATCATCTTTAAAGTGGAAAATTAAGAGTTACAGTACGTAACGGTCACTATATGTATATGTGCTTCGACCAAGGAACAGTGTTGTGAACATATGATAGTAAATTAAAAAGACAAAAGTTATGGCTCGGACAAACTATTTGCATAAGAAGAATTCACACTAAAATAATATGCCCCCATCTGGGAAGGAGAAACACAATTAAAATGCTGATTGCCAATGTTTATACATTCAGAACAAGAACAATTTCCGAACTAAATTGAGAACTTTAGACATATACATTTATAATAATAATAATAATGATTGGTTTTATATAGCGCCTTCTCCAGCGTATGCTGCTCAAAGCGCTTTACAATAATCAATGTACATTATTACCCCGGCAGACCTTATATCAATCTAGAACTTTCTCAGCCTCCTAGGAAGCATGCAGTGCAAGCTGCCATTACAAGTGCTAGAGCACTAACATTCTAACAATATCTTTCACTGTCTGTAGCCAGGTACCCCTTTTACACTTGGGTGGAGTGAGGAAATTCATGTAAAGTGCCTTTCCCAAGGACACAACGTCAGCCCTGCCGCGTCCAGGACTCGAACCCACGACCTTTCGGTCGAGAGTCTGACGGCCTAACCACTAGGCCACCGACGCCACATTTCCATTTCACATTGGATATTTTGCATGTTAACTTGCATTTAATGGTTAACTTACTCTGGAATCTTAATGTTTTGTAGGAGATCAATTTTCGTGGATTGTATAGGTATCCCTATCCCACAAATTTCCAACCACAAATAAATACGCAACTTCTATGTTTCAACGTTGAGAAACAACGCCTACGAATTATCACGTCACTTCCCCATGAAAACTGTAAAATATCAACAATCTACGGAAATTGGTCTCTATGAATTTAGATTATGTCATTCTCTCGTGTGAATTTCACAAGAATTTTCTTTAATTCGCGTAAATCTTATTTCTTATGAAATTCGTGTGAATATTTTAATGTGAATAACCTTTCATGTAAACTTCATATGATTTGCCCGTCAGATTCACGAAAACTTCACGTGAAAAATGATTTACATATCATTATGAAACTGACGTAAAGCTCATTCGCCTGTGTAATTTGTGTTTAGGCCCTTTCCGGAATTATCCGTGTGTTCATATTCGTATCTGTACTGTACCGCTTATCACAATACTTTTTAAAAGTTTAACTTCGTCTTTGTAAAAGAAAAGTGAAGATAACGAACAGTGATCAATCTCATAACTCCTACAAGCAATACAAAATAGATAGTTGGGCAAACACGGACCCTAGACACACCAGAGGTGGAATTGGGTGCCTAGGAGGAGTAAGCATCCCCTGTCGACCGGTCACACTGTTTTTTATGATTTGTCAATACCAAATGCCGTGAGCAAAGATATAGAGGAACAAATTGGTGGAGTCATCACATGGATGAGTGATATTAGAATGTATATTTAGAAATGATGTAACAATTGAAAATATGTGAAACGTTTAGAATACATGGTATCATTTACCCGTGCGGTGAATAATTTCATTTGTGATTAGTGTTTGTTTTACACACCAGCACGCAGAAGTAGACAATGCAAGGTGAAGATAACGAACAGCAATCAATCTCATAACTCCTATAAGCAATGCAAAATAAATAGTTGGGCAAACACGGACCCTTGAAAATACCAGAGTTGGGATCAGGTGCCTAGGAGGAGTAAGCATCCCCTGTTGACCGGTCACACACGCCGTGAGCCCTATATCCTGATCAGGTAAACGGAGTTATCCGCAGTCAAAATCAGTGTGCCAAGAACGGCTTAATAATCGGTATGAAACACGTCAGACAGCATTTAATCTAATTGCTACGAATTCATGTTATTCCTCTTTGATCCTATCTATTTGTTGATCACTCAATAAAACAACGAAAACCATTATTCATAGGTAGTCATCCAGCATCAGTGAACACAGAAGTAGTCGGAACTGCCTGCAAAGTTGGATTTAGTAGCTGTTGTGACAGTCAAGTTACAATCAAGATTCGCCACTGTGGACTATACATGGCGTATTGTCTTCCAGCCCTTGATTCTTGTCCAACGCGATATTGCTTCGGTAAGTAATGTAGGTTATGTTATCATAATATAAGATATTAATAAACCCAATGGTATGGTACTATACTTACATGTACTTTAGTAAAGAAATAAAAAATGCCTTCCTTTATAACAAAAATGACAAAGTTGATTTATTAAGGTGAAACGGGAGAGTGCAATGCTGCCAGTGAAAGCGTGTCATCAACAACCTTTGTACAATCGACTACTTTGTCTCAATTCACAAAAACATCAACACAAAGGACAACATTTCCGCAATTTTCAATAAGTGAAACGACAAGAAATACTGACCAATCAACAAGCTTGATACAATCCAACCTCAGTACAGAAGGACAATCAGCATCCTCAACACAACCCACCAGTAGTAGAGACCAGTCAACGACCTCGACACAATCCACAATCAGTACATATAAATCAACAACCTCAACACAACCCGCCAGTAATACAGACCAGTCAACAACCTCAACACAACTCACCAGCAATACAGACCAGTCAACAACCTCCTCAAAACAACCCACAATCAGTACAATTAAATCCACAACCTCCACACATTCCTCCACCAGTACAGGCCAATCAACACAGCCACTCACCAGCACAAGAGGTCAATCAACAATCTCAACACAACCCACCAGCGGTACAAACCAGTCAACATCAGCACAACCCACCTTCAGCACAGGAGGCCAATCAACAACCTCGACACAGCCCACCGTCGGCACAGGAGGCCAATCAGCAACCTCTACACAACTCACCAGCAGTACAGACCAGTCAACAACATCGACACAGTCCACCGTCGGCACAGGAGACCAATCAGCAACCTCTACACAATTCACCAGCAGTACAGACCAATCAGCAACCTCTACACAACTCCCCAGCAGTACAGACCAGTCAACAACCTCTACACAGTCCACTGTCGGCACAGGAGTCCAATCAACAACCTCTACACAATTCACCAGCAACACAGACAAGTCAACAACCTTGACACAATCCATAAGCAATACAGATCAGTCAACAACCTCGACACAACCCATCAGCAATACAGACCAGTCAACAACCTCGACACAATCTACAATCGGTACAGATAAATCAACAACATCCACCCATTCTTCCACCGGCACAAGCCAGGCAACTACCTCGACACAACCATTTACAAGCACGGGAGGCCAATCAATAATCTCAACACAAACACAACCTACCATAAGCACAAACAGCCAATTAGCAACCTCTACACAACCCACCAGTAGAATAGAAAAGTCAACAACCACGACATATTCCACTATCAGCACAGGCCAATCCATAATCTCGACACAAACCATCACCGGCACAGGAGGCCAATCAAATACCTCGACTCAAATTTCAATAAGCTCAAGTGCTTCCGGTAAATGGACAAGCAGTGCAGCGAAATTCTTAACAACTACTCCGTCATTAAATGAACAGTGCTTACAGGGTATGTATGAATCACAAATTTATTGTTTTAAAATCCTATTAAAAACTGAGATAGTGCCTTTTTATACAGGAGCTGATATATCTATAAACATTATTTATCACGGTATTTTTTGGATTTGTTTTTTGTAGATCCATGTGATCCAAGATACATGGAAAATATTCCAAATCTCGTTAATCGTAGTAACGAATGTATTTATGACTCAACACTGAGGCCCTGTGATCTAGAGATAAAATCTGTTTGGTACACAGGGTTTCACTTGCTCAATAAATGTCCTGATTTTCTAAGATGTGGAGCTGTGTATCCTGTGTGGATGAATGGTAAGAATTTAGATTTATACATGTATCTAGGGGTCCGCCATGTGGAGGTTGTCCAATAGTAATCACTCTCTGTCCATCCGTCAGTATTTTCTATTACAAGCAATAACCTATGTTTCTTTGGAAATGTCTTCATAAATTTGATATTTGGACTAGACAAAGGACGACCCTTTTTCGATTTTTACATTTATGACTTACTTTTTACCAAATAATAGGAGTTAGAACTTTTTTATATTAATAAGTCTTCTAGTACTTTCAGGACTTTGATTTATATTAATAAGATATTATCAGTACTTGGCTCTCAATAACTTGATATGTCATGTACCGTAGATTTTCATAGAATTTAAAGGTAATGGTTGGATCACAAAATGGAAGACCCCTTTCGATTTTCAAATTTATTGGTACAGTGACTCAGGTGACCTATCGCTATTTGTTTGCGTTCCTGGTCGTCCGTTAACATTGAACATTTTAAACTTCTTGGTAATATACCATACTTTCAATGACCCTTCCATAAATTGCAAATTTCCGGACTCCTGTACCCCGGGACCTTATTAAATATGTGCTGACAGTATTGAACATTCTTAACTTCTTGATAACTGATTTTCGAAATCTTTTCAGACTTAGTATGAAGCATCATTAGAACAAGGATGACATACATTGTAAATTCAGGACTCCTGCACCCCGGGGGCTTCAGGCGCGGGACAAAAATTGTCAGAAATGATCATAGTGGTTATTGTAAAACTTCCTCCTTCCTTTTGCTGATAGTACTACAGTATAAAAACTAAATTCATATTTTAAAAAAGCAGAAAGGGTTGTACTAGAATTGTGAATTTCGAAACCCTTGGGTTCTGACTCTAAGGTGGATCCAAAATAGTCATATGAGCCAGTGTATGAGAAAAGGGATCTTTTGCATAATTATCACAAAATTAGGATTTAATTGAATCTTGAGAAAAATGTGAGGAATCAGAAAATTCCAATATCATTCTTCTATCTTGCTGATTTATACCTTTAGATTTTGATGTTGGAAGTTTTTTTGCTGTTTGTTTGTTTGTTTTCTTTTTTTTTTTTTTTTTGTTTTTTTTTTTTTGTTTGTTTGTTTTTTTTTTGGTTGTTTTTTTGCTCGTTTTTGTTGTTGTTGTTTTGTTTTTTTTACATCTGTGTATACTAGGATCAGAACCAGCGGTAACGGATGGTATCGTTACTCGTCAAGCATGTAAAGTTGCTCCAAACGAGTGTTGTGCAGAGAAATTTGAAATCAAAGTTGTCAACTGCAGTCTATTTACGGCTTACTGCTTAACACCGCTCAGACGATGTGAAGAGAGATACTGTTTCGGTAAGCGAGTTTGCTGTTGTGTTTATGATCTATTGCATTATCTGCTCTGTTACATGTAGTTTTATCATCAGAATAGCTTACTTCCGTTTTGAAACTTGAATGAAAATATACATATCGTTAATACATGTATATTCCATTTAAATCTAATAGCTTAGCTGGGTAGCTCAGTAATTTACGTGTCGACTGTTGGTTCAAGTCTAGCAAGGATTTTAAGGTTTTTTTTCCCCAGATTACTTTTTACTAAAATTGCATTTCAAGCTAAAGGTAAATTTTGAATAAAATATTATTTCATATATCGTCCACTTTCTATTTTGTATTCCCTATATAGGAGTTAAGTAATTGATTACTTTTCGTTATTTTCATATTTATAATTTCTTTGTAAACTGATTACTCCCTGTACCTGATCACGATGTAAGGCTCACAATAGATGTAACCGGTCAATAGCGGATGTTTACTCCTCCTATGAACCTAATTCCACCTCTAGTGTTTTTAGGGCTGCGTGTTTGCCCTACTCCCAATTCTGTATTCTTTTTAAAATTAACCATTCGTTATTTTCATTTTTTATCTTAAACGTTTGTACCGTTTAGATCAGCAGTAAGTGACTTTAGCTTAACCCTTGAAACATCATTTTCAGATACCAAGACGTGTTCCACTAAACCGAAGAAACAAGAAACTTCTATCGACGGTATATTGAAGACAAACAACACACGTGATCATATTGTGGTTTGATATTACGACACACAGATAGACAAACAACACACGTGATCATATTGTGATTTAATAGTACGACACACAGATAGACAAACAACACACGTGATCATATTGTGATTTAATAGTACGACACACAGATAGACAAACAACACACGTGATCATATTGTGATTTAATAGTACGACACACAGATAGACAAACAACACACGTGATCATATTGTGATTTGATAGTACGACACACAGACAAACAACACCTGTGATCATATTGTGGTTTGATATTACGACACACAGATAGACAAACAACACACGTGGTCATATTGTGATTTGATATTACGACACACAGATAGACAAACAACACACGTGATCATATTGTGATTTGATAGTACGACACACAGACAAACAACACACGTGATCATATTGTGGTTTGATAGTACGACACACAGATAGACAAACAACACACGTGATCATATTGTGGTTTGATAGTACGACACACAGATAGACACACAACACACGTGATCATATTGTGATTTGATAGTACGACACACAGATAGACACACAACACACGTGATCATATTGTGGTTTGATAGTATGACACACAGATAGACAAACAACACACGTGGTCATATTGTGGTTTGATAGTACGACACACAGATAGACAAACAACACACGTGATCATATTGTGATTTGATATTACGACACACAGATAGACAAACAACACACGTGATCATATTGTGGTTTGATAGTACGACACACAGATAGACAAACAACACACGTGATCATATTGTGGTTTGATAGTACGACACACAGATAGACACACAACACACGTGATCATATTGTGGTTTGATAGTACGACACACAGATAGACAAACAACACACGTGATCATATTGTGATTTGATAGTACGACACACAGATAGACAAACAACACACGTGATCATATTGTGGTTTGATAGTACGACACACAGATAGACAAACAACACCTGTGATCATATTGTGGTTTGATATTACGACACACAGATAGACAAACAACACACGTGATCATATTGTGGTTTGATAGTACGACACACAGATAGACAAACAACACACGTGATCATATTGTGATTTGATATTACGACACACAGATAGACAAACAACACATGCGATCATATTGTGAAGACAAATAACACATGTGATCATATTGTGGTTTGATAGTACGACACACAGATAGACAAACAACACATGTTATCATATTGTGGTTTAATAGTACGACACACAGATAAGATGTCATCCATTTCCTGGACGTAATGAACCGAGCTTTCATTATTGTTCGCTCCCCGAAAAATTTCGGAGGGGGTATAGTCTCTGTCGTGTCTGTCCTTCCTTGCGAGCTCATATCTCCTAAACATCTCATCAGAAATTGATATAATGGATCACAATTGTTCCTTGAGACAAGGACTTCTGGACCAAGGTCTCCTCTCAATATCATTTTGGAAGGGTCAAGGTCACTCAGAACATATAATAGTTCCTTATTTCAACAGTTATTGAATATAAAAATACCCATATCCCACATATAAACCTTTATTTAGAAATTGATCATAAATTATCACACACATTCCTTTGCACATGAAGCAATTGGACCAAGGTAATTTTGGACAAGGAAAGTTCACTAAGAACATACATGTCAGAATGGGTTAAAAGCATAAGAGGGATATTAAAATCCCGCATTAGACACATGAAAACAAAAGTACGTACCATCTATCCTTCTGTGTTTAGTAAACCAGAAGTGATAAAAGAATTAGATAGGTTACATGAGGAATATGTTTTGGTTCTAGCTGACAAAGCTAGTAACAACATTGTCTTTGTTTGTAAGGCTCATTATTACAACTGGATTTTAAACGAACTTGGCATTAATTCCACTTTTGGTAATCATACTTATACTCCAACTGCCCTTTCAAAAGACGAAATTCTTCAAAACCATGCTTCAGTTTTAGACACATTTAATATTCCAGTCAATGGGTCGAATGAATATGAGTTACCGTACCTATACTGGATTTCTAAACTACATAAAAACCCTTACAAAGAAAAATACATTGCTGGATCCAGTAAGTGCTCTACCAAGCCCCTATCTTTGCTCCTCACGAAAATGTTAACAGCTGTGAAGAAGAAACTTCAAACTTACTGTGCGACTACATATGCCAGAAGTGGTGTTAATCAAATGTGGATTCTAAAACATTCTAAAGAACTTTTAGTAAACTTGAAATCACAGAATTTTTCCCAAATCAATAGCATTAAAACCTATGACTTTTCAACACTATACACGACCATTCCTCACGATAAATTAAAGACTAGACTTTTTGACATCATAGACGGTTGCTTCTTCAACAAAAACGGAAAACGGAAATATTCATATCTAGTGATCAGTCATTCAAAAACTTACTTTGTTAAACACCACTCTGATTCCACGCACAAGTACTCTGAAGTTGAAATAAAAAATATGCTAGAGTTCCTCATTGACAATATCTTCGTGGTCTTTGGTGATCAGGTCTTCCAACACTCTGTTGGAATTCCCATGGGCACGATTTGTGCTCCTTTGTTAGCTGACCTGTTTTTATATTCATATGAAGCAGAATTTATTCAAAAACTTCTACGTGAGAAGAAAAAATCTCTCGTTGTGACCTTCAATTCGAGTTTTAGATATATCGATGACGTTTTGTCTATTAACAATGATAGCTTTCATTCATATGTCGATTTGATATATCCTTGTGAGCTCGAAATAAAGGACACCACAGAGTCGTCCACTTCTGCTTCATACTTAGATATTTTATTGAAAGTAGACATTAACGGCAAACTAACAACTCAACTGTATGACAAACGGGATGATTTCAGCTTCTCCATCGTCAACTTCCCACATTTATGTAGCAATATTCCATTATCACCTGCATATGGTGTTTATATATCTCAACTGATTCGATATGCAAGAGCTTGTTCTGGGTATAGTCAGTTTTTAAATCGAGGTAAGCTACTGACAAACAAGTTGATGGTACAGGGATTTCAACAGTCTCGATTGAAGTCAGCATTTCGAAAATTCTATGGTCGTTATAACGATCTAGTTCGTCAATACAACCTCGCATTGGGTCAAATGCTGTCTGACGTGTTTCATACCTATTGTTAAGCCGTTCTTGGCACACTGATTTTGACTGCGGATAACTCCGTTTACCTGATCAGGATATGGGGCTCACGGCGGGTGTGACCGGTCAACAGGGGATGCTTACTCCTCCTAGGCACCTGATCCCACCTCTGGTGTGTCCAGGGGTCCGTGTTTGCCCAACTATCTATTTTGTATTGCTTATAGGAGTTATGAGATTGATCACTGTTCGTTATCTTCACCTTGCATGTATACCTTAAATAATGAAAAATGTCTTCATATCAACAGTTAACAGTTTTTGTACATGTATTGATCATCTATTACACAAATAAGTAACAGGTAAATGGCTGTCAAACAAAGGTCATTTGGAAAGGTCAAGATAACTCATCATTTACTTAACGTAATGAAAAAGATTCTTGTTTTTTAAACAGGCATTGATAATTTATCACACAAATAAGTATCAGGTAAATGACTTTCAGAAAAAGTTCACTCGATGTCATTTTTGTAAAGGTAAAGGTCACTCAGAACATATGCCTTTTATATGAAAAAAAAAACAACCCATCATTTCAACAATATTTCTACAGTTATTGATCTTTTCTAAAAATCATGGTCAATTAGAATATAAACCTTATATGAGGACACAGTTTATGAACAGGTATTGATCTTTTATCACACAAATGAGTATAAAAGGAAATTAACTTTCAGACAAAGGTCATTCAATGTTACTTTGTTAAGGTCAAGGTCAGTCAACATATACATCTATCTTATATTTGGAAAAAAAACCTTCATTTCAACACTATTGCCACACTTATTGATCCTTGTGCAAGTCATTTGTCATATGAAGTAGTTTATTGTTTGGATGTAGTTTGGGAAGAATCATTTTTACCGACATTCATGGTTTGTTTCAGGTGACGCTTGGTCTACGTTGTACTTCATTATTCCAATAGTGGCAATCATCATCATAATGATCATCATCCTTTGGTATATCAAAAGGTATGTTCCAATCAAATATGCAGTCAGATAGATTGATGATTAAAAATTAAGTTGACAATAATTTTCAAATTATAAAAGCAATTACTTAAAATAATTATGATATAAAAATAAGTTTTTTACCAGTTGGAGCGGTATTCTCGAATATTGATTTCATTGGAAGTTAAACGTTTAAAACTACTCTCGATCCACTCTCAATCCCACAGTTTTTTGTACATGATAAATGCCTATATGTAAACTGGTCAAAATTAATGGAAATGCTAAAGATTTAAAATTATTTTGCGATTCAATTCTTAGGGCACAACATTGGTCTGGAGGTTATAAAACTTGTATGAGCACGTTTTCGTACTCAAACTCAACCCCCTGCTTCAAATTGTTATAAAACTTTGATAAAATCAATCTCATACTCAAATGGAGTACATGCTCTAGATTTTTAGCATGCTTCTGCCCTTGCTTAACGTCGTACTCAAAACGAGTGTATGACTGCGCATGAACAAATATACTGGCACAGAGTACGGTTTTATAACCTCTAGGCCAGGTGTTCCAAATAGATCTCAGATGTGGATGGCTTTAGTTAAAATTTCAAGAATAAGAACATATTTTCCATTCCAACTCGTTTAGAATACAATTAATCACGTTATCATTGGGTTTTGTGGGGTGCTCTTCCTACATGTTTCTGAATTATTTAAGTATCAATCATTATCTCTGATGAAATCACTCGCTGATATATATATATATATATATATATATATATATATATATATATATGCTGATATATATACATGTATATATATATATATATATATATATATATATATATATATCATTGATATTTACCTACTGTTAAGACATATATATATATATATATCATTGATATTTACCTACTGTTAAGACATATATATATATCATTGATATTTACCTACTGTTAAGACATATATATATACCATTGATATTTACCTACTGTTAATATATATATGTATGTATGTATATATCATTGATATTTACCTACTGTTAAGACGGAGGAAGCAAACCGATGAAACGTACGAAATCCCAACAACAACACCATCAGAGCCTGAGAATCCGTATCAAATGGCTGTGTTTTCAGATGTAAACCATGGCAACATTTATGACGAAATTCAAACAAGTCAACGAGACACAGATGATCAGACAGTAGTTAATGAAGAGCACTATGTAACGGTGTAAATGACGTCACATGACGAGGGAGAGTAAACACCGAATATATCATACGCAACTTCCGGTGAATGTCAGAACTCTGTGATATGTCTTGATTCTTATATTCTCATTGTGTTTATTCATTTGGCGTCTTTTCATTTGCATATATTTTATTTAGTCTGTCCTTGCTGATGCATGCAGTGAAACAATGACATCATACTATGCATGTTTACAATTTGTCAGTTGATTGATTATTTTGATGTAATTATTTGATATGTCATTTTATAACATTATCTAGAAATTACGAGACCTTTTGTCATAATAACGAGAAAATTAACATGCACGTGGTTTCGATATTTTTCTGCTAATTTCTAGACCTTTTCTCCTAACAATCAATAAATAATCTCGTAATTTCTTTTTTCTTTACTATCTGTCTTTTGTATGTTGAAAATGATTTTATCACATCGCAATACGCAAGAGCATGTTCTGCGTATGATCAGTTTTTAAATAGAGGCAGTCTACTGACAAACAAGTTGATGTTACAGGAGTTTCAACAGTCTAGTTAAAAGTCAGCATTTCTCAAATTCTATAAACGTTGTAATGATCTCATTTGCAAAATCAAGCTATCACTGGAAGAAATGCTGTCTGACGTGTTTCAGATGCATACTGGTGATGACAACGGATTACTCCATTTACCTGATCAATATATAGAGCCCATGGTTGGTGTGTCCAGTCAACAGGGGATGCTATCTAGTTGCTAGTTCCTATTTGAAGATATTATCCTTGCAGTTATGTGTTGCTTGAAACATTATTATATCACAGATATAGGTATAATCATATGAATTAAGTCCCCTGCATTTAGGGTAATACATTAATCTTATATAGTATGTTGATGGAGTCCTGGCATTGCTAAGAGCAAAGATTTATTTTCCTTGCGATGATACATGTACATGAAGCAACAAATAGGAGGGTGAGTGGGTAGATACCTCCTCCCTCTTACCCCTTCGCCCTTTTGACACCCCCCCCCGCCCCCGGTTAGTTTAACATATAAATTAAGTTATGATCACATGCAAAGATTGATTAGCCAGATGCCTGCCCGAGTTACCAAAACTGCTGTTCTCCATCTTTGAATAGCAATAATTATTCTGTTGTTAAGAATGTTTATTTCCCTCTCGTATCTTGTACGTGGAATATATAGTCGTAATATGAGCTCCTCTTTGCTAAAATTGCACATTGTTTTATCAAATTGTAAAATCTGTTAATAACATTGGTTCTTCAGATATTGTACCTGGATCGTTAAATGTGGTCATAATTTGGGTACCAGGTTACTTAATGCAGTCATGTCTTCGGTAATAATTACTGTGTTGTTTATATCATTGTCTTCAATAATCGTACTCGGAATATTCAGAAGTTGTATGTAACATGTGTTTGGGTCAATTTTGCCAGAGATTATGTATTATGAATGTCAATTATCAAACATTTTCTTAATTCCTGTTCAATCAGCAATCAAATGCATATCAACACGGACGCAATTATTGTCAGTTTGACATTCATAATTAAAAAACGAAATAGTTAAATAAAGGTCAATATCAATATTATGAGACGCAGTAATACTAGTAGACTTCTCCAATGCATTGGACTGGGTCTCCACATGATACATAAACTCCATCAATATGAAATTCAAGGTAACATATCACCTGCGTGATGTTTGTGTTTCTCAACTGATTCATTATGCAAGAGCTTATTCTGCGTATGATCAGTTTTTAAATCGAGGCAAGCTACTGACAAACAAGTTGACGTTACGGAGATTTCAATAGCCTCGTTTAAAGTCAGCATTTAGGAAATTCTATGGTCGTTATAACGATCTGGTTTGCCAATACTACCTATCATTGGGTCAAATGCTGTCTGACGTGTTTCATATTAATTGGAAGGTCGTTTTTCACACATTAATTTTGACTGTGGATTGCTCCGTTTACCTGATCAAGATATAGTCCTCACAGCGGATGTGACCGGATGATTGGGGATGCTTACTCCTAGAGACCTGATTCAACCTCTGTTATATTCAGTGATCCGTGTTTGACAAAACCAAAGTAAGAAAGCGAATTATAGCTGAGATCATTTCAGTGTTAAGAAATCTGGAAAATATTCCAAAAATGTGCAAAACGATTGCTTACATATATAACTTGTAAGATCGATCATAAAACACGGAGCAACTATTTGTAGCCCGCACCAGCAAAGTGATATCGATAAATTAGAGAAGATCCAAAGCGAATCAAGGCCATTCATAAAAAAGATTGTACCCAGGGCGAGAGAAATAGGAACCATCAGGAAAATGTGGCAAGAATCATAACTCGAAATCTTGGAAGAAAGAACAATCAGTTTAAGGCTCATTCTTATGTAAAAGTTGGTGGAGGAGTCAACACAGATATAGTAAAACTCACTGAAACACTTAAAACGATATTTCCCCTTGGTAGAATTCTCTGCTTCAACTTTAAGATTCACAAGTTTTTTTTAATTCCATTGGCTATTATTATATCGCATCAAAACTTAAATTGTTTTAAGTAGGATATAAGCCTCAAACTGTCCATTCTGTGAGAGAAAGAACTGATCTCGGCCCTACGGGCCTCGATAAGTTCTTTCTCTCACAGAATGGACAGTTTGAGGCTTATACCCTTTACAGAAATACGTGTGTGCAATAACACCAACAGTTGCAAAGCGAACCCACAAGACAAAACACGAATTTTTGTGGACACTGAAATCAAGTGGGACTACCTACCAAATAAAATCGTGCATGACGACTCTGTATAGGCCTTCAAGATCGCCATACAGAACCAGCACTAATAATATCTCCATGGGCGAGCTCTTTCTCTGTCGTTGTATAAAAGCTTACATTTGACCACACAACGTATACATATATATACAGGTATCAATACTGCTTTCCTTTATTCAGTGAATAGGCCAATGTCAGTCACCCCCATGTAATTTAAAGTAAGAACCGACTATATCAAAACAACTCTCCTACATGTTCTCCTCATCATGGAAACATATACATGCAGGTATCAATACTGCTTTCCTTTATTCAGTGAATAGGCCAATGTCAGTCACCCCCATGTAATTTAAAGTAAGAACCGACTATATCAAAACAACTCTCCTACATGTTTTCCTCATCATGGAAACATATACATGCAGGTATTAATACGCCTTTCCTTTATTCAGTGAATAGTCCAATGTCAGTCACCCTCATGTAATTTAAAGTAAGAACCGACTATATCAAAACAACTCTCCTACATGTTCTCCTCATCATGGAAACTGTGTGACACTGGAGTAGCTGCAGTCACATACCATAGAAAATAGTTATTAAAACACCACATGTAGGTGATAGACCTTTAGAACCGTGTATTCTACCCGTACGTCATACTGACTTTGTGTATTGTACGATGGTTTTTGTAATTCTCTACACCTTTTGTATACTGGTTTATGACAATAAAATCATCTTCATCACAACAGACAAAACCACATAGTTATAGAAAAAAAAAAAAAAAAAAAAAACAACAACAAAAAACACCAGGTGCTAGACCTTCAGAACTGTGATGGCAGTAATAAATAGGTATCTCACTGATCCAATTATAGCATACAATGAAACCTAAAATTATAACAGGTCAAAAGGTCAACTTTTGCCTGACTTGGTATGAATGGTTTTATAAATTGTAAAGATGAAGTATTACCCATTACTTCTGTAAAAGAAATGGAAAGAAAATGGGTATAATTGTGCTGAAACTAATTGGAATATGATTTTTGAACTCCCCTTCAAAGTTGCACAAGAGTCAAAATTGCATTGGCTGCAATTTCAGATACTTCATAGAATACTCCTTACCATCAAAACTGAAAATTAAAGACTCTCCAATGTGCAGCTTTTGTGGTGTTGATATTGAAACATTAGAACATCTATTTTTTTGATTGTATACAAATAAAGGAAATATGGTGTGGTGTTGAACAATGGATTTTAGAACTGTTTCATATCCGTTTTTGACAAGCTCATTGTACTATTTGGTAAATACTGTAATAGACATATGTATAAATTTCAAAATTTGAATTTGCTTGTAGAAAAATCAATATATTTTTCTTGTAAATATCAAAATAGTCCGCAAGTACATATATCTGCGATTAAAAAACAGTTACGTACAGAATTATGGTTGAGAAGTACTTGCTGCTAAGAAACTGTAGATATGATGAATATGAAACTCACTGGCAGAGAATATGTGAAAACTTATGATTAGTACATACATGTAGGTCTATAGGTACTTTTTCAACCATTAGGTTTGTATTTCTTTTTTGTGTGGTTTGATCAATAGATATATCATATCTAGATCTATTATAGTTATCAAAATCTGTTACCAAGAAAATAATACTTATGTACCTCTCTCTCTCCTCTCTCTCTCACTCCCCCCTCTCTCTCTCTCCCCCCTCTCTCTCCCCCCTGAAAAAGATTTTTACATCATACATATACGTACATAAAAGAATAAGATAAATATGAAATGCAGACAGTATACCTTATGTTATTGAGTTCATATTTCAAAGTGAATATGTTGTGTGAAAATACTCATGTAACCTATTTCTCATATGTATGCAACAGTGATATATGTGTGAAGTGAAAATTTCGTAAATAAAAAAATTATTAATATATATATATATATA
Source organism: Ostrea edulis (assembly GCF_947568905.1). Taxonomy (NCBI): domain Eukaryota; kingdom Metazoa; phylum Mollusca; class Bivalvia; order Ostreida; family Ostreidae; genus Ostrea; species Ostrea edulis. Next base: position 16,720,250 of record NC_079173.1, on the reverse strand, counting down.
TATATATATATATATATATATATATACCCATTTATTATGCTAAGATTTCGTAATACACACTTGTGAGATATTTACTAGGTGTATATCATAAGTATTTTACTTTAATACACTACTTTGATGTTGTTTAATTGAAAATGAAATAAAGCACACCATTTGGGCCATCCAACGTTGGCTTCATCTTTACAATTGTCATCAAAGAAAAATCCAACAATACATAAACTTAGGCTTCAATAGAAAGAGGATCTCTGAACGTCAAGACGGAAATCATAAAATACACAATTAAATAAACATTTTGATGGGTTTATTGATACCGAATATTATCTATATCAGATCGTGTATAATGCAAAAATTTAGACTTAATTTGCAAAAACGAAAAATTCTATAGAACTTTAATGGAGAAAACAGGAAGTGATAGACATGAACCATGCTATGACAACAGGTGATCCTCCGCGTCTGCGCGAACATTTCCCGCTGGATTGATTTCGCATTTTCTCTTTGGCTTTGAAAACCTCAATAAGCAGTTTCTCCGTAAAAAGAATATTAAATTGGTTTTATCCGGGTAATCGTGTAGTTCTGTAAATATCAAGTATACAATGTCACATGATATCGGTATTTATTATACGGTAAAACTCATTTCACGACCATTCATACCTATGTTATTGATGGACAACATCCACATAGCCCTTTGTGTTGCTCTTTATTTACAAAGCATTCACCTGGCATGACGTATGAAACATACAATGTCTCGTGAGAGGTTTTCATCAAAAGTACCATTGATGTAAAACCCAACCCTCTTAAGGTCGCTGAGCGATCTTGAAAAAACGCTATAAAAGCAGATCGTCTTCGTATCGTTCTATTGGATTTATGAAACAACTGTCTGATCTACAAGGTAAGAAAACAGTATAGAATGACTTGTATGTTGTAGCAGAATTCCCCTTGTAATCTTTTATTCGGTCACAGTAATTCCATGATCTAGCATTTGAAAATGGATGTACAGCCCCAAAACTAAGGGTATATGTACAACAAATTGTATCTCATTGTTACAAAAAATGCTGTGGTATGTTGGTTGGTTGGATATTGTTTAACGTACCGCTCGAAATTTTTTCACTAATATGGAGACGTCAATATCCCCGGTGAAGGGCTGCAAATTTTAGGCCTATGCTCGGCTCTCACGGCCATTGAGCAAGGAGGAAACTTTATCGTGCCACACCTGCTGTGACACGCGGGTCCTCGTTTTTTTTTTTTTTTTTTTTGCAGTCTCATCCGAAGGACCGCCCCATTTAGTCGCCTCTTACGACAAGCAAGGGGTACTGAGGACCTATTCTAACCCGTCTATGGTATGATAGGCGGGCGGATAGAAGGACAAGTGAGGCAGAAAGAAATCCCTAGTTGTCCCTATCCATCACAAGAAATGCAAAAATAAAGATGATTATGTTAAAAGCAAAAATTACAACTAGAGGTTCTCTAACCATTAATTTTATCCAATTTCAAATATGAATGACATGTGAAGTGATTATATATGAGGGTATGAATTGTAAAAGGGTATCAACTGCAATGCTTCACGCCATCATATTTCATGAAGCGCTAACAAAACTGTGATTTATTTTAGCTTTGAATCTCCAATTTGTTATTCCTGTCTTCTTCTTTTTTCAATTGGCCAAAATTCGCTTTTTTCTAAGCTTCACAAAGTGTAGGCGCCATACATGATTAAAATACGTTAAGTGGCTGCGAAGAATGTTGCAGTTCGAGCATGAAATTGTGCCCGGTCCAAATGTGGTAGTCTATACATTTGCAAGGAACTTATAACTTGGTGACGTCATATTCCAAATAGAAATCAAGAACTTGGCCTTTAATTGACGCAGAAATCAAAAGATGCTATTACAAAAGATATCACCAAAAAATATATATCCGTGGAAATGTAAATGAAATACATGTAAGTGTGATACCTTCAATTGATAAAATATAAAAATAAAAATTATACTATTTACAGATATCATTCGCAAACTTCCTTATTTTTATGTGTTCCGTCGATTGGTTCTAATATCCAGTTTGGAAAAAAAATGTTAAACGAAACATTTTTCAAAACCAGCAGTAAACCATCAACAGAACGAACAAGCACAGAACAAGTACACAGAATGGGAATTTTATGTGTCTTTTAAAATGACTCCAAATATCCCGACATTTTTCAGTCCGGGGTGGCTTCAAACTTCTATATACTTTCCTTACGTTTCAAATCCCTTTACTTGACTGAATTTAAAATGAAAACATAAGATTTTAAAAAATCTAAATACATTTTTTGCAAGTTTCCCATTCTGAAAACTAAATATGCTGAAAATTCACCAGTTTACATGAGATTTCCACCTCGGCTTGTCCTGGATTCATTAGGGGCCTCAAGATAGCCCTAAATCTCTGCCCTGTCAAACCCTGGTCTAGATGTATTTTTGTAATGTTTATATTTTTTAACGAGAGATTACTGATCTGTCTCATGTTATCGTAGTAAACAGAAATATGATAATGTAATGCGCATGCTTCCAGTGTCAATCGCAACTTCTCGGGTTTTTACGACAAACTCGGGAAAAGCGTTTTCGTTTTACTGTTTGCCGGAAAGGTCCGCAAATGTGCGATTGCTTTTTTGGGCATACTAGCGTTAGTGGGGTAAACTTTTACGCCAAAATCTACACCTCTTTCATAAACGGGTCCCTGGATTGTAACCATGAACAACCTTGACACGAAAACAAGGAACCACGACACCCACTTGATGTACAAGTTTAATACGACATCTACTAACTTGTTCTATATATATCATAAGGATGTACAAGTTTTACACGACATATACTAACTTGTTCTATATATATCATAAGGATGTATAAGTTTTATACGACATATACTAACTTGTTCTATATATATCATAAGGCTGTAAGTTTTATACGACATCTACTAACTTGTTCTATATATATCATAAGGATGTACAAGTTTTACACGACATATACTAACTTGTTCTATATATATCATAAGGATGTATAAGTTTTATAGCTGCTGCATACAAATATCCCATCCAAACGCGTCCAACAAACGAATCCAATTCTAGAATATTTTTTAAAATGAATTGCTAGCCTATTTCTTCATCCTTGAAAGTGATGAACAGCATCTGTGGTAAACGTTTCTTTCATAGCATACGTGATATTGTCTTTATTAGGCAACTCGCACAGAGGCGGATTCAGAAAAAATTCAAAGATCTAAGTTTGCACCTTTTCCGCCTGAATGGGGAGGGGGTTGAAAACACCAAAACAAAAAATCTACAATTTTTGTTTAAGATGTTCAAACAATGGGGGTACAGCCCCTGTAACACCCTTTTAGATCCACCACCATATATACATGTAGCTGTTGATTGTTTATATTCAGTACAGACCGCAGGAACACGTACATGCTACATGTATGTACTCTTTTGTCAGTATATTGGTCAATCACTTTTTTTTATTTGTTGGCTTAATCATACACAAGAGTTAAAACAGTGCCTTTCAACCAATTTCCATATTTTACAGTTCGCAGTATGAATACCTCCCGAGATACCACAGATCCGGGTTTTTTGGACTTGACCTACAGCGAGCGACTTGCCAGACTTCCGTATAGCGTGCTAGTCCTCGTCCTGTACTTCATCGGTATCCTAGGCAACAGTCTAGTCATTCATTTCTTCCGGCGAATACAGAGAAAGAAAACGCCATCAGAAGCCATTATCTTAATCTTGGCCGTTTGCGATTTGATGACCATGTTGCTGTTTGTCTCTAAGGAATACGAAAGACTACGTTATGTGATGGACGTCAAGTCAGAGATTGCTTGCAAAATTACTCACTACTTTGGGTTTTCCGCCGGTCTTGCATCTTCATTTTTTGTTTCAGTTTTAGCTATTTACAGGCATCAACGTCTTTACAAGTCCAACACTTCACAAACAACTATCACTCGCATATTCATTTACCTATTCCTTTGCTCTCTCCTGTCAGTGGTTCTGTGTCTACCGGTTCCTTTCATCGTTGGTCTTCAACAATTCCAAGTTGAAGGTTTTCAAATCAGAAGATGTTGGTTCGCAGAAAAGCAAGTGGTCGAATTTCTCCCGAATGTATATATCGGCTGTTTACTTGTTTGGACATTCGCAAGCTGCTTTATTATAGGATTTTGTAACTTCAAGATTATTAGAGTGTTATATCAATCAAACCTTACATTACCGAATACAGCGGACCGTACCGAAATCACAACCTGCAATGTAGATCAGACAGATATGAGTATGGTCACTATTGAAAAAGAGACTGATGACGTAAAATCAAGAAAATGTCAACAAGAAATGAACGACGAATCCAAACGGACGACACAAAACACGGAACACAAAACTAGGATAGTGGTATCCCAACCCTCGATCGAAGATCCAAATGTAATTCAAGATAGAGATGAAGCAAGCGTCATAGACAAGACACCCGAAAACGAGACGCTAAAACTGCCAACTTCCGGAGGAAACGGCAAGATACATGTATCAAGTGACACCAAGGATGCAAAAGACGACGAAGGTGAGAAGGTGGCTCTGTCGAGAAGTATCACATACACCATTACAATTCTGATCGTGACTGTGACAATCATGGTGTGCTATTTCCTGTTTCTTACTTTGTATATGTTCATGGCCTTCAAGAGAACGGACCCCAGCTTCCGGAGGATGTCTATCCGAGAAGATGCGTTTTATACTTACGCCACCGACATCGTAGCCATGAACGCTGTCATCAATCCCTTTGTTTACTTCTTTAGCGATCGGAAATATCGGAACATGTACAAGTCAAATCATAAACAAGAGCTGAGAATATATGACGGTTCGTTTAGCGTAGGACAATTTTGAATTCAGATATTGTTCTCTCTCTCTCTCTCTCTCTCTCTCTCTCTGCGAGCGCTCTCTCTCTCTCAAAATCACCGACTCGACGTAAGGCCATGTTAGGTTATCATTTTCTAACGTTTTGCAACTGTTCATACTTGTAAAACTTGTTGTAAGGTCTGTGATGTGCTTATGTCTCGTATAAAAAATACAAGCTGGGAGTAAATATTCCTTACATGTAATTCACTTCGTGGAATCGTGTACTCTTGTTTGCGGTGCTTTGGTGATTGAGATTCGCCAGCGATTACTCGATCCCTGTCGGTTTAATATGAAGTATTTCAATCAAATGGAGTTCTGTAATAGGCATGCAGAGGCTTCTTTGCACCCTTGCATTTGCGTTTCTGTCACAATACCGACGCAGTACCAAATAGTTTCTTAAAATACTTATCATTTCAAAAATATTCTCGTGTTAAGATAGCAAGTAAATGTATTTGACATGTTTTGAAACATCATGTGGGTTGGAAGGCGTGGCTTGGAGTAAACAAGGAGGCGGGAGAACTCACCGGACCTGAGTCACCTACTTATGATTTGTATGAATGGAGTACTAAAGATAACAGTATTATGTGTTGACTGTACTTAAGATGAATATGTATTTGATATCTATGTCTGTTGATTTGTCGCATTAACATTGTACTGTACATGTATTCATTGTATTGACCGTGATGAGAACTATGTATTTGATATCTATGTCTGTTGATTTGTCGCATTAACATTGTACTGTACATACATTCATTGTATTGACCGTGATGAGAACTATGTATTTGATATCTATGTCTGTTGATTTGTCGCATTAACATTGTACTGTACATACATTCATTGTATTGACCGTGATGAGAACTATGTATTTGATATCTATGTCTGTTGATTTGTCGCATTAACATTGTACTGTACATGTATTCATTGTATTGACCGTGATGAGAACTATCGATTTGTTGCATTAGTGTGTTCTGGTGTAGAAATTTGACTTGTATCATTAGTACGCAATCGTATCCAGACCCAAACTTTTAATTTAGAGCTAACGTTGCAATTTTGACACAACTTACAAGACCAGTAAGAAATTAGATATCTTCCCTTTGTTCTGGTAAATTGAGAGGAAACGAGTTTATATAAAAACAAGAGGTACTGTGAACAATGCTCGCTAAGAATACACCCCGCTTACCCCAATCTCTAAAAAGGTGTTAATATGTAAAAATTACTTCTTTCCTGAGTGTAGAAAAGAAAGGGCATGCCCAAAAACCTTCGGTAGTCTCTTATCTAGGAGTGCGCTTGACCTTTGGACCCCAAAGTAATAGGGAACATCTTCATCCCATGGGTAGTCCATATGTATGATATGGTGACTGTAGGTGGAAATGATACCACTTTAGAGCCCGGAAACCATAATGCTACTTTGATGTCCAGTGCGCTTTATCTTTGACCTTTTGACCTCAAAATCGATAGGGAACATCTTCGTCCCATGAGTAGTCCATATGTATGATGTGGTGACTGTAGGTGGAAATGATAACACTTTAGAGCCCGGAAGCCATTGCGTCTACAGACAGACAACCGATTCCAGTATAACCCCCCCCCCCCCCCAAAAAAAAACTTTGTTGCAGGGGATATAATTAATGAGGACCACAATATTGTTTTGGAATCATTTGAAAAACATTCAGAGGTATCTAGGCTTAATGTTTTAGTTTTGCAAGTCCTTATTATCAAGTAACAGGTTGACAAGTCGGGGGTAAGATCTCCGAAGAGACCACCTTTTAATTCCCACCTAGGGTACAAGGGGCCCCTGGGTTGGGCATATTTATAGTACAGTAATTACAAAATTATATACATGTATTAATTATTATTATAGTAAATAATGTTTTATAGTACTTGTATAATTAGCAGTATTGTCAATTTGTAAATTTGCTTTCAATGGTTTAGCTTTAGGTATTTCATTCCACACACAAGAGTTCGTCGCTACACTGCTAGAGGCTAGGATTCCTCAAGTAGTCGGTTTCTAGGTTGTATATAGAAATTTTATTATTGTTACAAAATATCAATATCACATATATTAAAAAAAAAATTCATAATGTACAGTGGATGTGAAAATCCTCCTTCAATCCTCGCCTGGTGTCATCTATTATACAGAAATTATAAAATAATATTTTATGTATAATTGTTATTACAGTAAAAAACTATAGGCCTAGTTTTTTTGTTTTTTGTTTTTTTTTTACCGAGAATTGTTTGAGAAAAAGAAATGTAAACTTTAACATGTTTTAAGAACGTTGAATTTCAAGAGACCAGATGCTATTTGGCATACTTGCGAGAAAATATCAGATGACTTAGAATAGCTTTCGAATCATTTGAGAACATATTCGACATGGTCGAGAAATAGACTTGATTTTGATTGAGATGATATATATATAATGAGACATTTCTGACATTCTATTAGATCAATGAGAAATCTTCTGGAATCATTTGAGAACATTCGTGAGATTATTGAGATATACAATTAGAATATTGCTTTGTAACTTTTTCCTTTTGACTGATACTATTATTCCACTGTTGGTTTTTGATTGACTGTATATTGTTTAACGTCCCACTCGAGAATTTTTCACTCGTATATGGAGACGTCACCATTGCCGGTGAAGGGCTGCAAAATTTAGGCCTATGCTCGGCGCTCACAGCCTTTGAGCAGGGATGGATCTTTATCGTGCCACACATGCTGTGAAACGGGACCTTGGTTTTTGCGGTCTCATCCAAAGGATTGTCGCATTTAGTCGCCTCTTACGACAAGCAAAGGATAATGAGGACCTATTCTAACCCGGATCCCCATAGGTTATAGATGTTCCTTTAATTAGATATTTATTCATAATGGCATTGTGCAACACCATTGAGGGATGACCAAGCATTATTCTATTTAATGTTGTTTTAATTAAAAAGTTGTGTTTTTCACATATCAAAACGAGTTACTGATTTAATCCAACAAAATATTTAAAGCATAATTTGTCGCTGCAAAATGCGTCAACTTGATGGGTTCCCCATTATGAGTCATTCTCACATTAGAGGATCGAATAAAGACATGGATTATGTTCACTTACAAGATAAAAAAAAAAAGAAATGTTTCATTCTTGCGTTTCCTAAAAATCTCATTTTATAAGGAAATATTCATCAAGGTGGCACATTACACTAAAATTGTATTTAATGCCTCGCGTAAGCACATTGTACATGTATGAAGCATGATTTCGCCATCAAAAGAGCGATACAAGCTCTCCGGAATAAAAAAAAATATTAGAACGTTTATCGGAGTCTTTTGGGCATGTTTCATTAGATATTCATATCATGCATCTATCATAGCGAAATCTCTTATTTACAAACACCTTTTTATCATTCAGTAAAAAAAAAATCGCCAAAAAAATAAAATAATTGAAAGCTTGTATCACTCTTTCGAAGGTGAAACCGTTTTTCGAATGAGATGTTTTTATACAAGGAAATGTGTTTGATTATATATTTTGTTTAACGCCCCTCTCCAATCTGATTAAAATAAGATCTTTGATCCGCTCCGTTATTGTTATGTTGCTATTTTAATCAGATTGCGTCCCTCTCGAGAATTTTTCACTCATATAGAGCGAGTGCCTGAAAGGGCTGCAAAATTTAGGCCTATACTCGGCGCTTACGGCCTTTAATCAGGAAGGGTTCTTTATTGTGTCAACACCTGCTGTGGCACATGACCTCCATTTTTATGGTCTCATCTGAAGGACCGCCCATTTAGTCGCCTCTTATAAGTGTTCCAATATATGCAGCAAATTACTGAAATTTTTAAAAATGTTTTTAAAGAAATGTTTTATATACTAGTGACAGTCACAACTATTAATGTATTATCTTTAAAATAAACTATAGCTCAAACAGAATTTGGATATATCATTATAAAAATATAAAATGCCATATGCAAGAAATTTAAGCCCAGCCTTTCTAATCCTCCACATGTAGTCCAATACTTCCATGGGATGTTATAATATTGTGAAGTCGATTTAAATACGTTTTCAAGCATAAATATAATAATAATCCTGGAAGTGGGGGTTTCGTTGTTTTGTGGGACTAAACCACAAAAGTCTGCCTCATGCTATGTACATATATTGTAACTACAATTTTTATAAACCGGTGTTCAAGATGGTCAGTCCAAGACTACAACCAGTGCTTGATTCCTGGTCCATTTTAATGGAAAAGCCGCCGATTCAACATTGATTCCTGAAATAGGATTCAAATTAATAAAAACTAGTTTACATTTGCCACGGCAGCCATGCGATAAATAAATATGTCTAGATCTTCCGTGCGTAGGTCCTCAGTACCCCTTGCTTGCAAAGGGGTCATCCGTGCAGTAGTCCACGGGCTTACGATGTTTGGAAAACTACAACTTTTAAGACAAGTCCACAGCCCGTCAGTATAGAGCATCACATTAACGAGCTCCTCCACAATTTCGGTCGATAGCTTATAATCACTGCGCATCCAGTTCTTGTGTTGGATTCTCTGAACTCGAGGTTTTACTGCCTCAGTTTTGGCAGACCGCTTCAATATAAATATCCTGCTAGATTATTTTCTTAGATGGTCAGGAGTGTGTATTACCAATGTAGCCACACCTTAAGAGCCTATACAAATGATCCAGGCATTGTGAATTTCACAATTTTGGCTTCCATGCTCAGTACACTTAATGTCACATGCTCAGAAGTAGGGAACATCTTAAAGATTGCATTACTTCTGGAGGTTTCAGGTCAACCAAAAAGACAGGTACCGTAAAATTCACAATCTCTGTTCCCCTACCCGAAAAGATATTCTACAGCAATGGTGAAACTTGGATATGCAGTTTCTGAAAAGTCAAAACTGTTACAAACTTAACAAGGACAGACGAGCACGGATAGCAACGGGTCACTTCAGCAACTCAGACGACCTAAAATTACCACAAAACATTACAAGTTTCCAATTTTTATTTCAATTTTTTTTTTGCATTACTGGATCTTTAAAGTTGTTGCCATAATATTTAACAAACAAATTTCCAAAGATTACTTACATCACCTCATTAAAATAAATACTCAAAAGAACAATTCGGTATCAGGTACCGGTGTGTACGGAGCCTGCTTTTGATCAAAGCTTCTCCTAATTGGTTGGTAAATAAGAAAGCTAAGTAAAACTGGAAAAGCTCGCACCCGTGGCTGTGATCCACACTCAAGTACAGAATATAAAAGGCATGAAAAAACTACACCATCATGCCACTCTCTCCTGCACATACAACGTCTTTCATCTTATTTGGTGTCACACATTATTCTAAATGAATATACACCTGAACTTCCATATCCCTGTTTTGCACGTTCAGCACAGCTTTGAAAGACATGAATCAATTTTAAAAGGTAATTTTGATCAAAAAAAAAAAAAAAAAAATCAAAAAAATAAAACGGTATGCAATAATTTAAAAACAATGACCCTAACAAAGCACGTTGTCAACCGTCCCTGAGTTTGGCTATCTGTTTGCGAACTTTCTTGGCCAGTGTTTCCTTGTATTCAAAAATGTCACCTTCCCATTTAGTCACCGTCTGCTTCTCACAGATCCAAATCTCATCCACAACCTGGAAACAAACACCAAGGAGTAGCATGAGACAAAATTCAGGAAATCTGGCAAATTCTGATATGTAATTTCTGTGTAAGAGATACTGGTATTCACTATGTACAATGACAAATTCTGACATGTTATTTCTGTGTAAGAAATACTGGTATTTGCAATGTACAAGTATGTACAAGTATGTACAAGTCTTTAACATAATTTACAAGCAATAATTATTAAGCTGGACATACACAAGTTTTATGATACAGTAATAAAATACATATAGAACAAGAGATGTTTGTAAAACATATATGCCCCCAATGGTGCAAAATTGAAAAGGAATATACACATGCATAATTTGATTGATAGTAGTATCACTAATTCAAAATATTGAGCAGACAATATCTTCCAATGTCAGAAGTGGATAGACCAAGTGACCTAAAAATCAATAAGGGTCATCTACTCCTTATGCTGTACCAGTGTACCAGGTTTGGGTGTCAATCAAGCAAATAATTCTTAAAATATAGGAGACGATATATTACTATGTCCAGTTTAACCATTGACCTTTGACCATGTAACCTAAAAATCAATAGGGGTCATCTCCTGAAGATGCAAAGTTTGATGTCTGTCAAGCAAAGGGTTCTCTAGACACTGAATGATCAGTACATTCCTATGTCCACCCTTGACCTTTGACCAAGTGACTTTAAAATCAATAGGGGTCATCTACTCTTTGGGATGTACTAGTGTACCAAGTTTGATGTCCGTCAAGCTTAGGGTTCTCAAGATATTGAGCGGACAGTGTCTTAATATGTCCAGAGTAGATTTACCCTTGACCTGAAAAACAATAGGGGTCCTCTTCTACTCATAACCAACCCTTATATGAAATATCATTACGATAAAGTGAAAGGTTCTTAAGATACTGAGCGGACAACACGTGGTTAACCGACCAACCGACTGACAGGTGAAAACCAATATATATATGCCCCTCTTCTTTGAAGGGAGGCATAATAAAATTAAATCAAAATTTTTTTTCTTAAAAATCATTCCGCTTAAATGGTAAATGTTAGAAAAACCCATGACATTTGGAGAATTCATTTCAAATGGGGTTCTAATTCTGCTGGTTTTAGCACAGATCCTTGTTGAGGGGGTTATTAGTGTGTGTGGGTCTTTTTCTGACGGGGGAGGGACGAGTCGGAGTGGACGACCGTGATATCCCCTGCATACAACCCCTGCTGACAAAAACTCTTTTGCCTTAATTCAAAGTACAAATTTTAAGTACAAGTATCGACCTATTTTAGTAACTGATGGGAAATGATTAATATGCAAGTTTATCACGAGATCGTAACAACAAATTCCAATACATCCCCCCTTACCTGTGATATAAGCCTGAAGTCGTGACTGACAAGCACCAATCCTCCATCGAAGGCATTGATAGCATCAGCGAGGGAGTCGATGGTTTCTAAATCCAGATGATTGGTGGGTTCGTCCAGCAGTAACATGTGGGGATTCTGCCACGCCAACCAAGCAAAAATTACACGGCATCTCTGTCCATCTGACAAGTTCTTCATTGGAACTATCTACAAACATACACAGGTCATCTTTTAAAGAAGGAAATCAGTAAAACTGATGGGTATTCCCTGAAAATAATTGAAATCTATGGATTCCATAACAAGTTATCAACCATATTCTGACTTTAAGGGATATGATTTCTGACAAATTGAAATCATTCACAATCAAATACATGAACTACTATATCATTAATCAAATATCGTGTGTAATTTTCCCTCCAAATCATGTCTATGCCCTTTCAAAAACCATGACGATAATTTTTTAAATGTGACTACATTATTGATGTTACAGACACCTGTTGTTGTTTTTAGTGTGACTACATTATTGATGTTACAGACACCTGTTGTTGTTTTTAGTGTGACTACATTATTGATGTTACAGACACCTGTTGTTGTTTTTAGTGTGACTACATTATTGATGTTACAGACACCTGTTGTTGTTTTTAGTGTGACTACATTATTGATGTTACAGACACCTGTTGTTGTTGTTTTTAGTGTGACTACATTATTGTTGTTACAGACACCTGTTGTTGTTTTTAGTGTGACTACATTATTGATGTTACAGACACCTGTTGTTTTTAGTGTGAGTACTTTATTGATGTTACAGACACCTGTTGTTGTTTTTAGTGTGACTACATTATTGATGTTACAGACACCTGTTGTTGTTGTTTTTAGTGTGACTACATTATTGATGTTACAGACACCTGTTGTTGTTGTTACCTGTTGTTGTCCTGTGAGACCGTATCGTCCTATAATCTTTCTCATCTCTTCTCTCTCCTTGATATCAGGAAAACTCTTCATCATCCATTCTAGCGCAGTCATGTCCATGTCCAAATGTTCTTGTAAATGCTACAAAAAGATGATCCCGTTTAAAAAACTCTCAAAACAGATACCATGACAACGGCACAGGCTACATGTATAATATCCCCTCCAGATATCATGACAACGACTACATGTATAATACCCCCCCCCCCCTGATGCCATGACAACAGCACAGGCTACATGTATAATAATCTCCCACCCCTGATACCACGACAAAGACACGGGCTACATGTATAATCCCCCCCCCCCCCCCCCCCAAGAATGCAAGAGACTTGATCTAAATGACAAACACATGCATTAATATTCCCCATGGAGTATAAGAGAATTGACAAACACAAAATTAAATATTCCCCCATAATGTAAGAGACTAGTTCTAAATGACACAAGCTTTAACCCCCCCCCCCCCCCCCCAGCCCAGAGTAAGAGACTAGTTCTAAAAGACCCACCCAAACTTAAATATTCCCCCAGAGTGTAAGAGGCTACATTTAGTTCTAAATGACCCGAACACAAGCTATAATAATGTCCTTGAGTAACTATATAAAGTTCTAAATGAACCCAGATATGTGGGAGTGTCCTAACAGATATGTGGGAGTGCCCTAACAGACATGTGGGTGTGTCCTAACAGACATGTGGGTGTGTCCTACCTGATGGTATCTTCCAATCTTCAAATGGGAATGCCTCCTAATTAGTCCATCTGATGGAATCAACTAAAATAACAGCACACCATTATATAATTTCAACATGTTTGTTTTCACATAGGAATAAATGGTTAAATCTTTTCATTCAAACCTTGTATTTTCAAAGGTGTCATTTAGTTTACGTCAGTTTCTGTTTAACAAAAATAAAAGGCTATTGGAATTTGGTAGAAACATTCCGCATGAAATCTACGAGAAGTGAACTTCCATCACATTAGAAATGTATCACAGAGTACTTTATTTTGCACAATTACAAGTCTTGTCGTGACCAGCAAAATACGACATTTCACAACATTCAACAGGACAACCAGGTGCTTCCTGTGCCCAGCCTTGTGCTTACCTCGCCGGCGATTAACTTGAGCAGCGTTGATTTGCCAGCTCCATTGGGACCCACTAACGCCACTCTAGTATCTAAATCCATACCAAAATCCAGATTCTTGTAGATCAAGGGCTGAGGAAAATAGACATTTTTATAGAAATATTCACCCCTAAAACATAGAGACAGTGTACCCACATTTCTATTATTAGTGATCCTGAAATTTTCAAAGACTAATTACTTTACAAACAAGATTTAAAGAATTTGCAGATTTCTTTTTTTCTTCCCACAATCGATAATTCTGGTTACAAACATACCTTAGACTCATCATACTGGAAACTGACATGTTGTACCATAATGACAGGGGGAGGTAACTTGCCACAATCCGGGAAGTAAAAGGTTAATGTCTGCAAAAATATCAGAAGACATATATAGTGTATAATAAACACAGGAAACCTCACAAAACTTAATAGCTGTACAGGACTACATTCAAATCAAGAGCATCTGTTCAGAGTCAATTATGCAAAGTCTTATCTCAAATTTTAGCCCCAGCCTCACCCCACAGTCCATTAAAAATAACCTGAAATCAGAACATTTACACATGGATATGATTTCATGTGGCCCTGCTACTCCTAAATTATTTTGGTCAAAAATTTCCTAATCTTGGCCCTGCTGGACTTGAGAAGATTTAAAAAATATTTCCCAATAACATTTGATCCCCAATTTCAGCCAACCCTACCTCTGGAGGGCCATATTTTGAACAAACTCGAATCTGTACGAACTTAGGCTGCTTGCACATTCACACAATTAATCATGACCCTATTGTTCTTGAAAACACTTTACCTATACACCCCCATGTAAAACTTTAGTCCCCTATTGTGGCCTAAAACCAAACCCCACTTTTTTTTTTGAAGACTGAAGAATGATAGTTGTAATGATAAAGCCTCTGGGTATAGTCGTAATGTAAGTTAAATAAGTTAATATTCCATCTACATAAGTGGCTTTGTTCTACATGTTTTGATCTGTAGATGAATACCTTATCACTGCCAACTCTCTCGGTGAGGCCGCCGTCCACCATTTTCTTCAATGTCTTTTCCTTACTCTGAGCCTGTCGAGCCAACTTTGCACTACCATGTCCAAAACGAGCGATGTAATTCTATAAAACATGCACGGAAAATGAAACTTTCATGTAAAATGAAACCATACTTTATTTTTTATACACAACAAAAGCTCCACACGGTGGGGGTGTAACCCCTCACCATGTGTGTCTACAAGCTTTTTCTGTGAAGTTCCATGGTGACCTTGAACTATGACCTTTACACTCCAAAATCAAAATTCTTCCTTTATTGATAACAAAGCTACCAGTGAAGTATCAAATCAGTCGAGCAAATAAATGAGGCCTGTAGAATGTCCACAAACTCAGTGTTACACACTCTCACACTCACCTACACACAAACTCAGTGTTACACACTCTCACACTCACCTACACACAAACTCAGTGATACACCCACCTACACACAAACTCAGTGTTACACACACTCTCACACTCACCTACACACAAACTCAGTGTTACACACACTCTCACACTCACCTACACACAAACTCATTGTTACACACTCACCTACACACAAACTCAGTGTTACACACACTCTCACACTCACCTACACACAAACTCAGTGTTACACACTCTCACACTCACCTACACACAAACTCATTGTTACACACTCACACACTCACCTACACACAAACTCAGTGTTACACACTCTCACCTACACACAAACTCAGTGATACACACTCTCACACTCACCTACACACAAACTCAGTGTTACACACTCACCTACACACAAACTCAGTGTTACACACACTCTCACACTCACCTACACACAAACTCAGTGTTACACACACTCTCACACTCACCTACACACAAACTCAGTGATACACTCACCTACACACAAACTCAGTGTTACACACACTCTCACCTACACACAAACTCAGTGTTACACACTCACCTACACACAAACTCAGTGTTACACACACTCTCACACTCACCTACACACAAACTCAGTGTTACAAACTCACCTACACACAAACTCAGTGTTACACACACTCTCACACTCACCTACACACAAACTCAGTGTTACACACTCACCTACACACAAACTCAGTGTTACACACTCTCACACTCACCTACACACAAACTCAGTGTTACAAACTCACCTACACACAAACTCAGTGTTACACACACTCTCACACTCACCTACACACAAACTCATTGTTACACACTCTCACCTACACACAAACTCAGTGTTACACACTCTCACACTCACCTACACACAAACTCAGTGTTACACACACTCTCACACTCACCTACACACAAACTCAGTGTTACACACTCTCACACTCACCTACACACAAACTCATTGTTACACACTCTCACCTACACACAAACTCAGTGATACACCCACCTACACACAAACTCAGTGTTACAAACTCACCTACACACAAACTCAGTGTTACACACACTCTCACACTCACCTACACACAAACTCAGTGTTACACACACTCTCACACTCACCTACACACAAACTCAGTGTTACACACACTCTCACACTCACCTACACACAAACTCATTGTTACACACTCTCACCTACACACAAACTCAGTGTTACACACTCTCACCTACACACAAACTCAGTGATACACCCACCTACACACAAACTCAGTGTTACAAACTCACCTACACACAAACTCAGTGTTACACACACTCTCACACTCACCTACACACAAACTCAGTGTTACACACACTCTCACACTCACCTACACACAAACTAAGTGTTACACACACTCTCACACTCACCTACACACAAACTCAGTGTTACACACTCACCTACACACAAACTCAGTGTTACACACACTCTCACACTCACCTACACACAAACTCAGTGTTACACACACTCTCACACTCACCTACACACAAACTCAGTGTTACACACTCACCTACACACAAACTCAGTGTTACACACTCTCACCTACACACACTCTCACACTCACCTACACACAAACTCAGTGTTACACACTCACCTACACACAAACTCAGTGATACACACACTCTCACACTCACCTACACACAAACAGTTCCATTACTACATCCCTGCTCACAATGAATTGCGAGGCGTTGATGCAAGGAACACAAATATGTACAGTATCAAATATAACTCTTGGTAAAATATAATTTTCACAAGGAATCTAGTAATATAAACTCAATGCATATAATTTTTTTTTGCAGAATTCACAACTGTTTACGGTTACCATGTGAAAGAAAAGAAAATTGCTCCTGTTAATTCAGTCAGATAATATGTTCGCTTCAGGTGATTTTGAACATCGTGCTGAACTACAATTCTCACAGAGAAGAGTTCTAACACTAAAACTCGGCCTTTCATTTCATCATGTCTGAACAGTAGCAATGCAGTGTATTTCTGAAAGGCTGGAGTCCGATGTCAGAGTTTACAGAAATATCAGATCCTCACCTTCACATGCGCGATTTGATCCTATTCTACATGTATATATAAATCGGCATAGCCTCACCTTCATATGTGAGATTTGATCCTATTCTACATGTATATATAAATCGGCATAGCCTCACCTTCATATGTGAGATTTGATCCTATTCTATATGTATATATAAATCGGCATAGCCTCACCTTCATATGTGAGATTTGATCCTATTCTACATGTATATATAAATCGGCATAGCCTCACCTTCACATGTGAGATTTGATCCTATTCTACATGTATATATAAATCGGCATAGCCTCACCTTCATATGTGAGATTTGATCCTGTTCTACATGTATATATAAATCGGCATAGCCTCACCTTCACATGCGCGATTTGATCCTATTCTACATGTATATATAAATCGGCATAGCCTCACCTTCATATGTGAGATTTGATCCTATTCTACATGTATATATAAATCGGCATAGCCTCACCTTCATATGTGAGATTTGATCCTATTCTACATGTATATATAAATCGGCATAGCCTCACCTTCACATGCGCGATTTGATCCTATTCTACATGTATATATAAATCGGCATAGCCTCACCTTCACATGCGCGATTTGATCCTATTCTACATGTATATATAAATCGGCATAGCCTCACCTTCATATGTGAGATTTGATCCTATTCTACATGTATATATAAATCGGCATAGCCTCACCTTCATATGTGAGATTTGATCCTATTCTACATGTATATATAAATCGGCATAGCCTCACCTTCATATGTGAGATTTGATCCTATTCTACATGTATATATAAATCGGCATAGCCTCACCTTCATATGTGAGATTTGATCCTATTCTACATGTATATATAAATCGGCATAGCCTCACCTTCACATGCGCGATTTGATCCTATTCTACATGTATATATAAATCGGCATAGCCTCACCTTCACATGCGCGATTTGATCCTATTCTACATGTATATATAAATCGGCATAGCCTCACCTTCATATGTGAGATTTGATCCTATTCTACATGTATATATAAATCGGCATAGCCTCACCTTCACATGCGCGATTTGATCCTATTCTACATGTATATATAAATCGGCATAGCCTCACCTTCACATGCGCGATTTGATCCTATTCTACATGTATATATAAATCGGCATAGCCTCACCTTCACATGCGCGATTTGATCCTATTCTACATGTATATATAAATCGGCATAGCCTCACCTTCACATGCGCGATTTGATCCTATTCTACATGTATATATAAATCGGCATAGCCTCACCTTCATATGTGAGATTTGATCCTATTCTACATGTATATATAAATCGGCATAGCCTCACCTTCACATGCGCGATTTGATCCTATTCTACATGTATATATAAATCGGCATAGCCTCACCTTCATATGTGAGATTTGATCCTATTCTACATGTATATATAAATCGGCATAGCCTCACCTTCACATGCGCGATTTGATCCTATTCTACATGTATATATAAATCGGCATAGCCTCACCTTCACATGCGCGATTTGATCCTATTCTACATGTATATATAAATCGGCATAGCCTCACCTTCATATGTGAGATTTGATCCTATTCTACATGTATATATAAATCGGCATAGCCTCACCTTCATATGTGAGATTTGATCCTATTCTACATGTATATATAAATCGGCATAGCCTCACCTTCACATGCGCGATTTGATCCTATTCTACATGTATATATAAATCGGCATAGCCTCACCTTCATATGTGAGATTTGATCCTATTCTACATGTATATATAAATCGGCATAGCCTCACCTTCATATGTGAGATTTGATCCTATTCTACATGTATATATAAATCGGCATAGCCTCACCTTCACATGCGCGATTTGATCCTATTCTACATGTATATATAAATCGGCATAGCCTCACCTTCACATGCGCGATTTGATCCTATTCTACATGTATATATAAATCGGCATAGCCTCACCTTCATATGTGAGATTTGATCCTATTCTACATGTATATATAAATCGGCATAGCCTCACCTTCACATGCGCGATTTGATCCTATTCTACATGTATATATAAATCGGCATAGCCTCACCTTCACATGCGCGATTTGATCCTATTCTACATGTATATATAAATCGGCATAGCCTCACCTTCATATGTGAGATTTGATCCTATTCTACATGTATATATAAATCGGCATAGCCTCACCTTCATATGTGAGATTTGATCCTATTCTACATGTATATATAAATCGGCATAGCCTCACCTTCACATGCGCGATTTGATCCTATTCTACATGTATATATAAATCGGCATAGCCTCACCTTCACATGCGCGATTTGATCCTATTCTACATGTATATATAAATCGGCATAGCCTCACCTTCATATGTGCGATTTGATCCTATTCTACATGTATATATAAATCGGCATAGCCTCACCTTCATATGTGAGATTTGATCCTATTCTACATGTATATATAAATCGGCATAGCCTCACCTTCATATGTGAGATTTGATCCTATTCTACATGTATATATAAATCGGCATAGCCTCACCTTCATATGTGAGATTTGATCCTATTCTACATGTATATATAAATCGGCATAGCCTCACCTTCATATGTGAGATTTGATCCTATTCTACATGTATATATAAATCGGCATAGCCTCACCTTCATATGTGAGATTTGATCCTATTCTACATGTATATATAAATCGGCATAGCCTCACCTTCATATGTGAGATTTGATCCTATTCTACATGTATATATAAATCGGCATAGCCTCACCTTCATATGTGAGATTTGATCCTGTTCCCACTTGTACCTCTTCATTTGGTTTTCTTCCAGTTCCATCCTTGTTTGTATATATGTGTCATAATTACCCTACAATAACAGAATTACCCTACAATAACAGAATTACTCTTAGTGATGTACCGATTGTCGCTGACTTTCGATTGTCGGTCGCTATAACTGAAATGAGGTGAATAATCGATTGTCATTTTCAATATCGAAAATCGCCGACGTCGGTATTTTTTTTTATTACTGTCTTCCTTGGAAGACGGTATACAGAGTTGAAGTGTTTTACAGTCTTCGGACTTTGCACTTCCTCTCTTTTTTCATTGGTAGAAAGTGCATGAAGTGAAAATTTTCAATTCTTTCATTGGTTGAAATGCTCTTCAAGGCAAGGAAGATCATTTTCTGGTGTTCTAATTTTCGTACGACTTAACAATTTTTCAAGATTTTCAATCTTAAAAAAATCGACAAAACGAACAAAAGAAAAATGCAATTCATGAAATTGACACATTACTTTTTTAAAGCAACTAATACAAAGCATTTCTATGGTTACTTCATTTACAGCAATGTTTTCATTTTTGCATACAAACAGAAAAACTCGCCGTATTTTGTTTTGATTGCTTGTGTTTTGGGATAATTTTAATTGACAATCAGTGATTCCAATGCAACCATTTTTGTTTGTATTATCAGTGGCATTTGAGAACTTTGCTAATCTTAAGAAGGAATAGGATAGTAACATTTCATTACATATTATGTTGCTTAAAATTACCCGTCTGTATCAGGTAAACTTAAAGTTTTTGTTTTTTTCAACACATCTGTTCTAAAACTATCCTATTCCTTCAGAATATTTTTTTCCCTTACAATTGCTCAAATTTGAATAACAATTATTAATCTTTTCCATCAAACTCTATGTATTTTATGATATAATTTTTGGCAAAACTATTACAATATTCTCAGGTCTTTATCCTGGTTAATTTCTAAAGCAGTTGTACTGTACAATATGCAAGAATTTTTATGCAAATTTGAGCAATTTAAATCTTTTTAGTTTGTTTTGTTTCATAACTTTGTTAAAAAATAAATATTTTGATATACACACTGACAATCTCAGTTTCATTTGCTATAGAGGCTTTAATCAGTGCTAATACAGGGAACAGTGATTTTGATTTCAAGTACATATACCAGGGGTCGAAATGAACTTTTTCTACCACAGGCTAATTTTAGCCTGTGGGTAAAAAATCCACAGGCTAAAATGAAAACCTACAAGCTAAAATAAAAATAATGAAGCAGTGCTCTTTTTCATGCTTTTTTAAAATCAATTATTTTCCCAATCATTAATGAGCTTAGTGGGTCAACAGACATCGTTTGGACAAGACAGTAACAATATAATTTTGATTCAAATGAGCAATTAAACTTACGTACATTTCAATTATGTTTGCAAAAAATGCATGCATGCACACTTCATTTTCTCTGATGAATAAATCCATCGGTAATTAAATTCCGCCATGCATATGCAGAAATCAGTGCTAAATAATTTGTAGCCTGCTTTGTATATCTCTACTTATTATGGTAAATGAGGTTACATGTATCATAGATGAACCAATGAATTGCATTAAATAATTCACAAGACGCAGACACAGTATATACGTGTACCGGTAGACACTGGTAGAGGTATATACGTGAGCGGTACCACATGTACCTTTGTGCCGACAAAATGTTTAGTCCTAGGGTAAATATATTTTTCAATTATTTTTATTATTTACGAAATCTCGGAATATAATACGAAATATTTATTATTACTCTAGCATGATAAAAATTTTGTAGAATTTTTTCAGCCCTAAGTTTACTGTCGTTCAATTTGGGTATATGTGCTTTTAAAATTGTGCAGATATTCTGTTTGACGTGTTGCGACTCCGTCTTTCATTTCTATTTTGATTCTATTTTGAAAAGAATACACAGGTCTAGAAATATATAATAACATGCGATACCGTGACATCTGTCAAACTCTGTCTGTTGTCAACGTAAACAACGTAAACATGGCGTCAAAATTCACGCGCTTATGTCGTTACCTCATATTTCCTAAAAACACGTCATAACGGCATTCATACAAAATTATTCAATCAAAATAAGGCCCCAGCTGTCATGATTTATGCTTTTGTATTTTGAAAATATGACTTTAGTCAAAGTCATAATCAATATATGTCACGACAATCATGACCTATGCATGTTACTTCGAGTTGCGCAGTGACTTCAAAAACGTCACAATCGTATCCCCTTAAGAAAATAAGTGTAAAACTTGACAACTTATTGTGACACAAAATAGTCCCACCCTGATTGTGTTTTAGTCGTAATACGTTAACATGGTCACTCACTCTACTGATTACGATGACACACAAGCTCATTAAATTACTTACACCATAGTACTTCAACTTTCTGTTCATCATGTGGATGATGTTTGTACACACTCCATTCATGAAATCTTGTGAATGAGAGATCATCATTAATATCCTTTTGTATCTGTAAAATAATTCATATAAACAAAGTTAAATCCCATCATTCGCATGGTGGTCAGTAGCAAACCCATTATGTGTTTTGTTGAGGATCAAGATGTCTTGTACATGTAAATATGTATAAGAAAGAAATACATTAAGAAATACCTTCCAGATGCCAAATTGCTGTCTAAAATTTGCTAAATTTGGCAACCACACAACAAGTTTTATTTAATGACAAAGCATCATTCTAGTTTGAGGCAAAACAAAACTTTAGGTATGGTTTCTGAATGCTAACCTCATCTACGCTGATTCTCCGTGTCGAACTATCACTGAATCTTTATTCCCTGTCCATCCCCTTCTCACTACTTACGTTTTGAGTTCTTCTTCCAGCCAGACACAGGCATCGAGATCAAGGTGATTTGTCGGCTCATCCAGCAACAAGAGGGAGGGCTTGATGTACAGTGCCCGGGCCAACGATATCCTCATCCTCCATCCACCGGAGAAGTGTTTGGCCGCTGTGTTCTGCATTTCCTTGGTGAAACCCAGACCGTGAAGAAGATAGCCCGCCCGGGCCTCGGCCTGGTCAGCATCCATGTCGTCTAGACGGTCATATATATCCATCAGCCGCTCCTGAGATTCTGTTGATATAAAATACGGATTATAAAAGAGTTAAATTCACTAGAGTTTAAGAACTCTACATATTACATAACAGAGGTGCTAAGTAAATATGGATTATCAAAGAGCTAAATTATCAACCCACCGGTTTATTCAATCGCAACTCAACCCACCCATTTATTCAATCCCAATTCAACCCACCGGTCCCAACTCAACCCCTTTCCCCTTTTCCTTTTATATCGTATTCATGTTTAGATACTAATTTTAGATGTTAATTTTATGTTTGTGTATGTTTTAATGCAGGACCACAATGGAAACTAGTTGTATGCTAATTTGTGTTATCCTGGATAAATAAAAGCTATTATTATTGTTATTAACCCACCGATTTATTCAATCCCAACTCAACCCACCAATTTATTCAATCCCAACTCAACCCACCGATTTATTCAATCCCAACTCAACTCACCGATTTATTCAATCCCAACTCAACCCACTGGTTTATTTTATCCCAACACAACCCACCAGTTTATTTTATCCCAACACAACCCACCGATTTATTCTATCCCAACACAACCCACCAGTTTATTCTATCCCAACACAACCCACTGATTCATTCTATCCCAACACAACCCACCCATTCATTCTATCCCAACACAACCCACCCATTCATTCTATCCCAACACAACCCACCCATTCATTCTATCCCAACACAACCCACCCATTCATTCTATCCCAACACAACCCATGGGTTTGTTTGATCTCCATTGCTCTAGCATGTAAGACTTACCGTGATCCTCTTTGGTGGCCAGAATTTCTGCCTCTCTCTCCAGTATCAGCTTTTCCTTGTCTACTTCTATCACACATTGTAACGCTGTCTTATCGCTGGGTTCGATCTCTCGCCGCAGGTGGTAAATGTCAATGTGGTTTGGTATAGGAAGTTCTCTACACTCCAGAGCACACAACAGCGAGGATTTACCTACAAACAGTCTAATGTAATCAGTCTAATATCACAGTCTAATGTAATCAGTCTAATATCACGGTCTAATGTAATCAGTCTAATGAAATTAACAGTCTAATGTTTACAATCAAGACACAAATGTAATTAGTCTAATATCATAATTCAATGTAATCAATGGTTTAATGTAAGTGAATGAATTCCTAAGACAACGAGAAAAGGACGTCAAACATCGTCTCAATCCATGCATATTGTCTTGTTCACAGTATGTCTTAGCTGTGGAAACCCTTGACTTGATGCATATCCATGTTCATATATCAACCAATCAGGGAACTCCATTAAGTTTTTTTTGGGGATTGAAAAGAACCCACTGGATCACCTTGTGGCTCATAGCAGAATAATCCAAAGACTGCTGATATGGAAAAACCGACACATTAGCCAATCAAAATAAGTTTATTGATACAGAATTTGCAAGCATAGCCTCTTTTGTTAAGGCTATATACAGTTATATACTCGACTTGCTTCTAAAAGAGTGATCCTTTTGGTTACTGTTCGTAAACAAACACTACACTTTTACCTGTGTGTGCAGCCCTTAAAATATCAAAATGTGTCATCATGACTGAGATTGGTCAATAAATGATTGCATCATTTCATAAATATTAGAATTTACAGGTTTTACTGATCACACAGCCTTCGTTTTTAGGTAGATTAAGTATAAACTGGTACCCTGTTAACCTCACTTCTCTCATGTACAATTTTTGACAGCCAGGATTTGGGCTGTATCGGTATCTCACGCGTATAATGAGATTTCCTTTCAAAACAACCACGCTAACTTTGACGTCACAGTCGACTACACTACGTTACAAATACAGTGAAGTAGGCCTATGCAGCGCGAAACTTCTTTACGTAGTACAGTAGACTTTGACGTCATAACTAGGCTACAATGACTCTACCATTCAGAATCTCTCTAGTGAGACATAAAAATCAACTGACCAATGAAATCGGCTCATTTGAGCTAACCAAAGTACCGCTTACCGGTTGTTTGTGTGTAGCACCAATCAGCGGGGAACCAGTTTAGGTTAAGTACTCCCAGACTCAGTAAGCGTGGCTAGCAATCATGATTATACATATACCACTACTACAGCCATTTGGCTACATATTGTAAACACATTAAAGTTAAATGTCTCTCAAGAGAAGAAACAAACTTGTGAGTGTGTACCAATGTCCACTTACCACAGCCATTGAAACCAATGAGCCCGTATCTGCGTCCAACGTTTAGCTCAATTTTGGTGTCAGTGAGAAGTTCGGCTCCATGGAAGGTCAAGGTGACATTGCCAAGATGAACATCCCTGCTGTCTGGATGTGACTGGAGTACTCCCGTTACAGAGCGATACTGAGCCTTGATATCTATGTCCTCTAGTTCTTTGGCCATATCATTGAGCTCTGCAAAAAGGTAAAAAGATTTTACTTGCCCTGGGTACAGTATGTGTAGTCAACATCGTTCTTTTTTTCATATCCTTTTATATACATTACACCTACATGTAGGGATGGGTATCACCAAAAATTTAGTATCGTAATGTCATGAAATTTTTTCACAAATTCGTTGTCATTTTCATTACTGCTTTGGTGTTTATGTGCAAAAATGGCCAATTCATTTTAAACTTTTATTTTGTATATGTAACTGTAATAAAACAAATAACAAAAAAGATATCAGATCAAATAATAATCAAATGACTCATAACTTATGACTAGAAAAATAACAACTTGTACAACATCACATCATTTTTACTTGACACTGTTTTAATATGTATCTATGTCAAACCTTTTTTTATGTCAACGCCGTTGCTGACACCATTTTCTGTGTCACCGTTTTGTCCGTTCTGCTGGGCATCTTCTGGCCTTTTCTTTCCTTTATTCTTGGCAGCTTCTTTCTTCTTTTGCTCACGTTTTTTCTTTGCATCAGATGGCATCTTAACAGCAGCTCTGCAAGCAAAATAATTTCGGATTTTTATCAATCAAAAGTACAACATATTTACTGTAATAGTACTTCTGAAGCTGGTGTTACATGGGCACGACAATACTGATCGATGCAAAGCAAGAAATCAGAGAAAACCTCACACCCCTGATATATACATATTTTACAAACAATTTCAAATCTTATTCTTTATTCCACGATTTTGTCACACATTTGTAATTTGGAAACCTTCGGTAGCATTTCTACCTTAATGATTAAGTTAAAACCTAATTTAATCAAATCTAATATAATTAACTCTCTGACATGACAGCTTACGTTTCTACACAGTTATATTTCTTGTTGTTTCACTTTACTGTTCTTTGATAATTAGTATGGAATCAAATCAGAATTTGATAAATTTCAAGTCATATATAATCACTCCTCGATTACGCAATTGTACCTTTGTGAATTGGCTAAACACCGATAATGAATATGACGTCAAAATGCACTATTTACATCAGTTGCATAGAGTTTAAATGAATAGGCGGATAAAAAATGTCCAGTTAGAATACTTTGATTGAGATGTCCTCACACATTAGGCGCTAACTTTGGATCTAGATACTAATGCCAATACTTTTTGCTTCCCCTCAAACACGGTCACGCCCAGGGATATGTTTAGGATCTGTAGGGGGCCGAAATAAGGTCCCATTCCAAATGCTAAAAAGCAGGTATTTTCCCCAATTTTTGCTTTGAAATTTTCAAACAATGAAAACAAATCAAGCAGGGTAACCTAATTGTTCATAAATCTTCTTCACAGGCCCACAGATTACAATTTTTGCTTCAAAATTGTTAAATAACCTTATTTTTTGGCCTCTGCTTAGTTGAATGATTAAGCTTTGACCAAATTGAACGTCAGAAGGAGTCCAATTACACCTAAGTGCACTCTGGACTGGTTTTCTCCCTACTTCTTTGTATGAAACATTTTCCCCAATTTCAAGCAAATGTCGCTATTTTTCCCAATTTGAAAGACCCAGGCCCAGAAATCAAGACCATAAAAAAACCTGACGCCATAAGACATATTATTATCCGGCCAAAATCCACCAAGTTCTACTCACTTGGAAACCAGAACAAGTTCAGGACAACCCCTACTTAGGCCTATAAATATCATCCGATCTTAAGTGGACAACCCACATAAATTAAAATAATAAAAAAAGCTCAATCGAAGCTAGGTTTCCTCAGACAGAACTTAGCACATAGCACAGAAAACTGCAGAAAAACAGCATTCATATATCTCCATAGTTCGATCAACTCTGGAATACGGATCCATCATTTGGGACCCTTCTCAGAAACAAGACATTGATAAACTGGAAAGAGTCCAACACAAAGCCATCTGACTACAGACCTAGAGAAGAGGGATACATAAACAAAATGGCCAAGGAGCTGGAATTACAACCTCTCCAGACCAGAAGAAGCAGCTCACGACTCGTCATGTTATATAAAGTGGTTGAGGGGTTGGTACCGGGGATACCACCACAAAACTTTGTAAACAAAGCAAAACCAAGAAAACAAATTAAATTAAAAATTTTCGGAGGCTGTGTAAACACAACATCCTTTCAAATCAAGTTAAAAACAACAGCAAGTGCTTAAAAACAACTACAGCCAACACAAAACAAATTTGATTGTGGACACCATAATCAAATGGAACCTGCTTGAAGACCATATAGTGTGCGCAAAAACTGTCGAGGCATTCAAGACCGCCATTGACAGCCTGCGTCAATAAGAACGACACAAGCTCTATCACAGTCGCGTCGTAGAAAAGCCAGAATTGGTAACTCCGACGTATCCATAAAGATAAAGATATTCCTGATTTATTATTTTTACAGTTTTCGAAAACACACAAAAGCTTACATACTAAGAGCTATATTACAACAATAATTTAATAAGTCTATTCTTAACAAGTCTCATCAACTTCGTTGCACATGTACATTCATACATTCCCGATAGTTACCAAATATCGAATGTGTACAAGAAGATCGATGAATGAAACAGAAGTCATTGAATCGAAAATACGTCAAAAAACGACATGACCAATAACTTCTAATTTACCTTGTTTCTTTCAATCACCTTTTCTCTTATATTATACCAACAGATTTCCTTCCAACAATGTCCAAAGTGACGGAAGCGGGAGAAACGCACATGTGGATATGACGTCACCGACAATCGCTTTCTTCACCATTTCATTGGTTAAAATTATTTAAAGAATATATAAATAATATAGAATCTTACTTTATTTATAAATCTATACTCTTTAAAAAATTATTGAATGTAATATCACTTTATTATCTCATTTATCAATAATTTTCAAAGGTAGCATTATTTTATCAAAAAATTTCCATTCCGTCACTTCCGGTAAAGCCGCTAACTTTCGGTTTCATTTCAATGTAAACAATGTCTTTTACACGTGGATATTTTGCAGGAACTGTCACTACATTATTTGCTGTCGGGATTTACCAATATGTAAATATTTCTCAACGTCATATACAACACCATCATGAGAGCCAGCTATCAGGGGATTTGAAAGGTTTCGCAGTAAACTATATATTAACGAAGCCACTGCACTCTACCGTAGTTTGGAGAGTGACCTCGTACAGGTTGGGAACACTTCCCCCATAGTGAGATCTTATCGCAAAAACGCGATTATCCCTCTCTAGCGAGAGTAAATATATCCCATACAACTGATGGAGTACATCTCTTCATGCTTCACGTGAAAAGAAGAAAGTGCTAAAATGTCTGATACTTCTGCAAATATATTAATCAAAACAAAAACACTCACGGTGTGCTTTGGATTTCAGCCCCCTTCCCTCTTACGCAGCAACATTGATATAAAATTTCTTGACTCTGTTGTCAATTTTTTAAGAGACAAATTGAATCATGTTGATTGTGTGTCACACTTATTCAGCATTGCACGGAATTTGCCATTATTTTCAATGAAGACACCAAAACATCTGTTTATGGTCATGTTTACTTTCTCGCTAAAGAGGGATAATTACATTTTAGCAAAAATATCTTGCTATAGTGGAAGTGTTCCCAACCTGTCGTACCCATTTAACTGAATAATCATAATATGTCTTAGGTCATGACCGTGCTTGAGGGCGAAACAATATTAAGTATTGGCATTAGTATCTACATGTATATCCATAATATGTTTTACGGCGTGACCGTGTTTGAGGGCGAAGCAAAAAAGTTTTGGCATTAGTATCTATATCCAAAACAGGACAAAAACAACCCGAAGTTAGCACGTGGACGGAACTGTATCAAAGCATCCTAATTTTGGACATTTGATCCGCCTATATATTGAAGGCAGGAAATATAACGCAATTGATGTAAACAGTACATAATTGTGACGTCATGTTCAGTGTCGTTATTTAGCAAATTTACAAACATAGCGTTTGAACCACAACAAAAAACATGGCTTTAATCGTGGAGTGATTATATATGATTAAGAAAATAATATTTACATGCTTTACGGATTTTATGTAACATCTCAGAACGACGTGAACTAGGGTAGACGAGATTCAAAATGGAGGAATACATGTCCATGCGCTAATATTCGAATCGACGCCATTGGTACCAAACTTTTCAAGTTCCATAGGTATGGTTTATTTTTTCATTATTTTCCTATATTTCCCTTTTAAACATGTATATACGTGTTACCTATAGGGAAAGCTCCGCTCTTTGGGCCGTGAGAGGGCTTCGCCCTCTATTAAACAGGACAAAAAATATCCCGAGGTTTAGCACTTAACATGTGTCAGAGCTCTATCAAAGCATCCTAACACCTCTTTGCCCAACTGTTTTAAATTTTCATCAGATTTCTGAATTTCCTTTGAAACATTTATATATACGCGTTACCTATAGGGAGAGCTCTGCTCTCACAGCCCGATTAAGGGATCTGAGAGGGCTTCACTCTTTAAAGATAGGTTGTTCCTAGGGTGTACCCGGTGTAGGGTATGAAGTGTCTTTTTACGTCTTAATTAAGTGTAACAGGAAGGGAAAAAATGCAACCGACCAAACTGGGATTCGAACCCGGACCCCCTGAATCTCTACCAACTGAGCTGTCTGGACACAGACTGCTACATAAGTAATAAATATTCAGTTTTGAAAATACATGAGGGTATGAGCTGCGATGTTTCAGACCAGTTTGCTTCATGAAGTGTGTTGGACCTTCATGAATAGAATGATCTTCCATGTGGACATGTGGTATGGCCACGTTGTCAGATCCAGCAGTGCAGTCAAGTGCGCTCTAAATATACAAGTTCCTGGGAGACGTAGAGTTGGTCGGCCAATGCTATCTTGGAGAGAGCTGACGGAGAAAGATTGTAGAGAATGGAAGCTCTCAACTGCCGACCCTCAAGACCGGAAAGAATGAAGATCTGAGGTGAGATCTGCCATGCGTGCAGCCAACCAGATACCTGGAAGGGAGCCCACTAGTGTGGACACTACCCGTGATACTGCATGGAAATAAAAAGGAACCGACAACATTAAGTGCATCAAAAGAAACTGTTGCACACCTTTGCTAATGTGTTTGTTTCAGAATTAGCAGTGTCAAATTATGGGTACCAAATGATGATGTACATGTGTTCAATTTTAAACTCTGTTTAATTGCCAACTTAAATGTAGGTCAACGAAGGAAGTACGTACATTATGGGACTAGAGAATAGAGGATTAGAGAGTAAATGTAGGTCAAGAAAGAACAGTATGAGACTAGAGAATAGAGGATTAGAGAGTAAATGTAGGTCAACGAAGGAAGTACAGCATGAGACTAGAGAATAGAGGATTAGAGAGTAAATGTAGGTCAAGGAAGTACAGCATGAGACTAGAGAATAGAGGATTAGAGGGTGAATGTAGGTCAACGAAGGAAGTACAGCATGAGACTAGAGAATAGAGGAT
The DNA here is from genome assembly GCF_947568905.1 of Ostrea edulis. Classification (NCBI taxonomy): domain Eukaryota; kingdom Metazoa; phylum Mollusca; class Bivalvia; order Ostreida; family Ostreidae; genus Ostrea; species Ostrea edulis. The sequence continues at coordinate 16,689,103 of NC_079173.1, read as the reverse complement.
TAGAGAGTAAATGTAGGTCAACGAAGGAAGTACAGTATGAGACTAGAGAATAGAGGATTAGAGAGTAAATGTAGGTCAAGGAAGTACAGCATGAGACTAGAGAATAGAGGATTAGAGGGTGAATGTAGGTCAATGAAGGAAGTACAGCATGAGACTAGAGAATAGAGGATTAGAGAATAAATGTAGGTTAAGGAAGTACAGTATGGGACTATAGAATAGAGGATTAGAGGGTAAATGTGCGTCAATATATAATATATGATATCTAGAGAATAGAGGAATCCTCAGGATTTTAAAAAGGGTAAATCTGGAATAATAGGATTATAATAGTTGGAACAAGAGGTACTGTGAGCAATGCTCACTAAGAATACCCCCCGCTTACCCCAATCTCCCAAAGGGTGTTGGTAATAGGTAAAACTTCAGTATTATGATCCAAAAGGTATCTAGTAACACAGCATCTCCATGCGATGAAAAAAGCCGTTAAAGAATTTAAATGGAAACCATATTGCTACTTTGATGTCCAGTGCGCGCGACCTTTGACTTTTTGACCCCAAAATCGATAGGGAACATCTTCATCCCATGGGTAGTCCATATATATGATATGGTGACTGTAGGTGGAAAGGATAATGCTTTAGAGCCCGGAAACCATATTGCTACTTCGATGTCCAGTGTGCTTGACCTTTGACCTTTTGACCCCAAAATCGATAGGGAACATCTTCATCCCATGGGTAGTCCATATATATGATATGGTGACGGTAGGCGGAAAGGATAATGCTTTAGAGCCCGGAAACCATTGCGTCTACAGACGGACGGACAGACAGACGGACAACCCGATTCCAGTATACCCCCCCCCCCCCACAACTTGTTGCGGGGGGTATAATAAAGCAGCTAAATCCATGACTAATATATCTTACACACTTTGGTGTATCTTTTTTTTACAAATTGAACTGGAGATACAGTTATGCTAGAACTCACAAAATCCAAAAAATGTCTTCATTTGAACACACTATTGTAGAGCAAGTTAAGAGGAAGATTTTAAAGTATGGGGTACCAAGCAAAGGAGAGGAACCAAAGGTGTTCACAAATCACGTGCTGTCGTATGATCAGAGTAAAAAGACACCTGTCTGGGTCGCTGAGCGCATCACCAAGGAACAGATACAGGGTATGTCAATAATATTCCATTGTGGGTCATTTATAAAAGCGAACATTAAGGAGGTACTCTACATCGTCATAATGGCTGACTTCCTTTAAAAACATGGAGGAAAAAATCAATATCAGCAATAAGCGAACATAAAGCAAACATGTTATAAATGCATGTTGAATCTTACGAACAATGCTTGCATTCATAGAGGGGATATATGCTCACTTTGAGTTTGGTGAACATGTAGTTTTATATGCTGTATTTACTTATTTTACTAAACCTTTTGAACGATTTTACTTTATATATCCACAATGAATTAATATTGTTATAGAACCGGAGGGGGAGATAGTTATTGTAGATCTTCATCTGATTCAGAAATTGATCAATTGAGGATTATTTAAAGTGGAAATTTATACTTTGTATCAAAACGAGGATCATGCCTTAATTTTGTTAATTGCTTAATAATCACGTACACTGTTACAGTAATGCCTAGATTATAGTTAATAAATATTACCGTCATCTGCAGAGAACTACAGGAGTAAGTTAAACATTGTAGCTTGAATAATTTTGAGTTGACCTTGAAAACTCACTGGTATATCATCTTCGCAAGCCAAGCGTTTTCGGTCCGCTTCGCTCCCCACAGGGCGAAGTGGACCGAAAATGCTTGGCTTGCGAAGATGCTGGTATATAAGAAGGGTCAAGTTTGAAAGTAATTTTTTAATTCGTTGCAACTCGATCCTTGGGCCTTTCTGGCTAACTAACCTCATATATATCTGACATCAGACATGCACATACTAACTATATCCTCTACCATGGTATTGCTGTTGTGAGATGTGTATAGAATAAGGTACCTGATGACTGATTGACTTTTATTTTTAATAAAAGAAAATTCCAGAATTTATATATTTTTCATTCAATCAAATTTATAAATTAATAAGGTTCTTTTATAAATTTGTCAGGGAGTGCCAGTAGAAAGTATTCTAGATTTATGCCTGACCCCCAGATCCAGTCCTTATTCAGCACTGAGAATGCAGACTTCCTGGGTAGTGGATGGTCCAGAGGTCACATGGCTCCTGCCGGCAATAACAAGCATGACCAGGTATTTCTGACACTTATTGTCCCCATTCAGTCCTATCGAAGAAGTGTACTTTTGAGAGGTCGAAGTTCAAGGGACCTCAATTCATACTTTGAGTGATTGGGAGATCGAAAGTCAAGTCCAATCTGTAAATCAAGGGTCTGACTATTATGGTTCAGATTTTATAGTAACTGGAGTGAATGGCATTGTTTTGACATGTCAGTCACATTTTTAGGTAATTGACTTGATTTCAACAACACACATTTTTATCCTGCATACATAAAAAGATCTTTTAAAGTTTATGTATTTATTTTTTGTTTTCTCATGTTAAGATTGAAGTACATGTACATATTGTACATATTTACAAGGCCTTGTACATTACAAAGTTTCTCAGTCCCTAACTATATACCAAGCACAATCATCACAATTTCCAATCGCTTTACACATAGCATACATTCTAACAAATAGCGACACTTCTTAGGCATGTCTCTGAATTAATATTCTTAACATTACTGTCCCATTGTCAAGTCCAAACAAGTTGTAAAAAGAGATGGAACCATTAGCAAAACATTGCGCAGCAGTGAAAATAAGACTTCATAAAGTACGTAATATTTTTTACACGAGTCGCCACACGGGACGTATCATGTTATGGCGCTGTCTGTCCGTCCGTCCGTTCGTTTGCCCATTTGGGGTCATGTTTCCCGGACTTTTTTAGGTAACGGATACATGTACAGAGTTGAAACTTGGCCACAATTTCTCCCTCAAAAAGCGTTCAAGCTAGAGAGAGTTTGCATGTCAACTGGATTGGTGCACCATGACTTACTTTATTGCCAAAAGTAGGTCAAACAGTTTTCTTGGGCTGAAACGATTCACGGAATTATCGATACTGTTCAATATAAACGCTCGATTCAATGTTTGATTCATTGCCTTGATATTTGATTCAATACGTTTACAAAAAACGAAGTCAGTAAAATAAATCAGGCTTGACCTGTACTTTAATTTTATCTAACATACCATGAGGGACAAAATGGAGTCCAATAACGTTCAGATTGTTGTTTGCCTTGAGTCTGATGAAAACGATAATGAACTTTATCGGTTTAAACTACAGAGTACAGATCGTGAGCCAACAGGCATCTTACCGTTTGGCAGTTTGGAAACATCTTGCTTTTAAAATAATGATCATAGTGAATGTTGGTAATTAATTTTTCTTCAATGTTATTATCGGATTCTTCTGTACATTGTATCGTATTGAAAGTATTGAATCACTGCATAAGGCTTAGCATTGCAATATGTATCGTATCGTGAAGAGGTGTATTGTTTCAGCACTACATGCAGTTTTCCGGACTTTTTTTGTTATGTATTCAGATATTGCCCTCAAATTTAGTCACAAGTTTCCTCTCAGAGGAAAACAAGACCAGTTTGCATTTCAACTGTATTGGTGCATGCACCATGACCTACTTTAGGGCTAAATGTAGATCAAACAGTTTTCCATACTTTTTTTCATTACAGATACAAATATTGCCCTGAAATTTAGTCACAAGATTCCTTTCGGAGGAATACAAGTTAAGGGCTAAAAGTATGTGAAATAATTTCCTGGACTTTTTCTCAATATGGATACAGATATTACACTGAAAGTTTGTCATCACTGTCTGACAGTTGTATGATGTACCATTTGCAGTAATTTAAAGATTCCGCCCAGTCACAGATATTTTACATACTATGGGACAATGATAATCAGAAGATCTCCACTAGTGTTCTGTTCTCTTTAGAACATATCATGTGTTTCATTCAACAATTAGGAAGAATGTTTACAGGGGATAGTGTGAATATCCTGAACAAGGGATAGTGCGAATATCCTGAACAAGGGATAGTGCGAATATCCTGAACAATGGATAGTGTGAATATCCTGAACAAGGGATAGTGTGAATATCCTGGACAAGGGATAGTGTGACTATCCTGGACAAGGGATAGTGTGAATATCCTGAACAAGGGATAGTGTGAATATCCTGAAAATTTCTTTTCAGAGAGCTATGGATGATACATTTTACCTTTCCAACATTGTTCCACAAGATATTAAGAATAATGCTGGTTTTTGGAACCGGTTTGAGATGTACTGTCGGGAGTTGACCAAAAAGTTTGACGGCGTTCAAATCATCAGTGGACCACTGACTCTTCCAACAGAAACTGATGAGAAAGGTCAAGAGCTTGTTGTGTATCCTGTAAGTCTATTATCATATCCAGTAATTCTGGTGTTGTACTCTGTAATTTTGTTATTGTATCCTGTAATTCTGGTGTTGTATCCTGTAATTCTGGTATCCTGTAATTCTGGTGTTTTTCCTGTAATTCTGTCATTGTATCCTGTAATTCTGGTGTTGTATCCTGTAATTCTGTCATTGTATCCTGTAATTGTTGTTGTATCCTGTAATTTTCTCCTTGTATCATGTAATTTATCCTGTAATTCTGTCATTGTATCCTGTAATTCTGTCCTTGTATCCTGTAATTCTGTCCTTGTATCCTGTAATTCTGTCCTTGTATCCAGTAATTATGGTGTTGTATCCTGCAATTCTGTCATTGTATCCTGTAATTCTGTCATTGTATCCTGTAATACTGTCATTGTATCCTGTAATTCTGTCATTGTATCCTGTAATTCTGGTGTTGTGTCCTGTAATACTGTCATTGTATCCTGTAATTCTGGCATTGTATCCTGTAATTCTGCCATTGTATCCTGTAATTCTGTCATTGTATCCTGTAATTCTGGTATTATATCCTATAATTCTGTGATTGTATCCTGTAATTCTGGTGTTGTGTCCTGTAATTCTGGTGTTGTATCCTGGAATTCTGTCATTGTATCCTGTAATTCTGGTGTTGTATTTTGTAATTCTGGTATCCTGTAATTCTGTCATTGTATCCTGTAATTCTGTCATTGTATCCTGTAATTCTGTCATTGTATCCTGTAATTCTGGTGTTGTATTTTGTAATTCTGGTGTTGTATCCTGTAATTGTTGTTGTATCATGTAATTCTGTCATTGTATTCTGTAATTCTGTCATTGTATCCTGTAATTCTGGTGTTGTGTCCTGTAATTCTGTCATTGTATCCTGTAATTCTGGTGTTGTATTTTGTAATTCTGGTGTTGTGTCCTGTAATTCTGTCATTGTATCCTGTAATTCTGGTGTTGTGTCCTGTAATTCTGTCATTGTATCCTGTAATTCTGTCCTTGTATCCTGTAATTCTGTCATTGTATCCTGTAATTCTGGTGTTGTGTCCTGTAATTCTGTCATTGTATCCTGTAATTCTGGTGTTGTATTTTGTAATTCTGGTGTTGTATCCTGTAATTCTATTATCATATCCAGTAAGTCTGGTGTTGTATCCTGTAATCCTGGTGTTGTGTCCTGTAAATCTTTTATTATAGTTTGTATGTCGTGTATTGTATGTTGTAGGTTTAGCATTTCTGTATAAATTAGAAACCTGTGCAAGGTATTTAGGAATTTATGCATGCAATTGTAGCATTACCACAGCCGAAGAGGGAGTTGCTTGTCTCCCCTTATTAAGATATTAAGATTATTTAACCAAAATTATTATAGAAGCAATCATTTGCATAAAACATCATTCCAGTTTTTGACTGTCACATGCTATCATTATGTCTCCCCTCTTCCAAGGGGAGACATATTGTTTTTGTACTTTCTGTCCGTCCATCTGTCACAAAATCTTGTGAATGCTTCTCCTCCTATATGGCTTTTTGTTGGGACAAAAGGATCCAAATATTTTTTGAAAAGTTATAGTGGATCTAAGAGAGGTGGAGGATGTAAAATAGCTTGTGATCACTTCTTCTATAGTTGTGGCTTATTTGATAGATTTGAAACTTACTACAATGCCTCATTGCCGTAAATGCCATTTGTAGATGTGCATATTGTCGGGAGAAGGATTCAATTATTTTCCTAAAAGTTATAGTAGATCTAAGAGAGGTGGAGGAAGTTAAAATAGCTTGTGAATGCTTCACCTATTTGGCGTATCCAATAGACTGAATTTTTTTTTTCAAAATACTTCAATGCCATTTGCAAATGTGCATATTGTAGGGACAGGACGGATCCAATTGTTTTCCTTAAAGTTATAGTGGATCTGAGGGGTGGAGGGCTAAAATAGTTTGTGAACACTTCTATATGGCGTTCATAATGTCTAATAGTATGTTCCTGCTCAAGCTTTCTCCTCCATACCATGCAGTACATTGAGGGGGGGGGGGGGGAGGGGGTCATTTGGAGCCCTTCCAATTTGGGGAGCTGGGGAGACATTTGTTTTTCATGAAAACAAATGAATATCTAGTTTTTATACGCCTGTCAAATAAGGGACGTATTATGATTATCATCAACAGTTTGTCCAAACCTTGTAGGCAAAATAAAAAATGACCTGTAAGCTCCAGGATCTTACAACTTGATGCATTTGATCACCATGATGAGAGGAAGATGCCTATTGTTTCTCAAGGTCAAAGTCATAGTATCACTTAGTAGAAAAACCTTGTAGGCAGTATACAGACTGAACTATTGGGACTAGGACCATCAAACTTGGTACACATACTCCTCATGCCAAGTGGAGGACACATTTTGTTTTTAAAAGATTAAGGTCATAGTATCACTTAATAGGAAAACTTTGTAGGCAGGATACAGATTGAACCATGGGGGCTTAGGACCGTCAAACTTAGTACACATACACCTTATGACAAGGTGAGGATGCCAATTGTTTCTCAAGGTCAAAGGTCATAGATCACTTAATAGAAAGAACTCGTTTTCGTTATGAATAGATATTGCCCTGAAATTTTTAGTCACTAGCTTCCTCTCAGAGGAACGTCTCCATATGTCTGAGTGAAATATTCTCAAGGGGGACGTTAAACAATATTCAATCAATCAATCAATCCTCTCAGAGGAATATAAGTTCAGTTTGCAATTCAGCTGGATTGGTGCACCATGACCTACTTTAAGGGTAAAAATAGGTCAAATAGTTTTCCCAGTTTTTTGTGACTATTTGTTTTGTAGGTGATTGGAAAAAATCAGGTTTCTGTGCCTACTCATTTATACAAGGTCATCCTTGTGGAGTCCAATGGAAGCCCTTCAGCCATTGGATGTTTCATTGTGCCAAACAAACCAATAGAAAACAAGTACTCTCTTCACGAATTTCAAGTGTCACTCAAGGAAGTTCAAAGAAGAACCGGTGTGGAGTTTTTCCCAAATCTGCGCAATGCAGATCTGCAGGATAATCTTTGTTCCGTGGATTCTTGTACATTAGGGAAATGAAACAGACATATTACTCATATTTTCTGATATTCCTGCGGATGCAGGAATGTGGACTGGAATCTGTCAACATGTATCAGACAATTTACTCATTATTCATTTTTAAATACTGAAAGCAAATGACAGTGGACTTATTAATTGGCATCAGTCGATTAACAGGTGATTCCGGTCTAAAGTCATCAAGTGTTGACTGTGGTAATAAAACCATTCTCAGGAGATATGAAGATGACCTTGTAGATTTGAGGTTTTCACCTGTATCATCTAGGGCAAATTTTTGCAATGTTTAATGAATTTACATGATTTTTTAATTATTTTTTTCTACTTTTTAATATCAAGTTTGTAAAAGTCATATTTCAGGTGAATGTCAGAGTTTTCACCAAATTTATGTATATATAAATATCCACCTTGATTTCTAGATATAGAATTTTTAATTAATTTTTATCAAAAACTTATACATGCATGTTAATTATTTCTGAATTATTATTATTGATGTAAATTATTTAATTTTTACAGCTATATACTGAATGTTTTGTAATTATATATATAATCTGGCTTAATTAATTCTAAAAATTTATTTATTAGATGCATGTAGGACCACAGGGTTTTGACACAATCTGAGCAAACTGAGTATATATAGTTATGTTATTAGTATACATGTACTATATACCAGTTTGCTCAGATTAAATTCCGGTGACCTATTGCAATTGGTTGTCGTCCGTTAACAATTGAACATTTTTATCTTCTTCTTAATAACTTATTATAGACCATTTCAATTCTTCTTGATAATTCCAATTCTTTTCAAATTTGGTATGAAGCAACATTGGGACAAGGGGGAGATAAATTGTAAATTTCAGGACTCCAGGGCACCTATTCACAAAATATCTTACGACTAAGATCAAAATTTACAAACACTGTAATTTCCTTATTTTACATTTCTTGTAGACATTCTTAATTAATATGTAAAGTACATTCATGGTTTATAAAAGTTGAATACATACTGGTGACCTTGTGATCAGCATTTCATTATCAGACAGAATTCTTTTTTTCATCTTGGTCGTAAGATATTTTGTGAATAAGTGCCCAGCACCCCATGAGCCCTAGCATCTTCACAAGTCAAGGGTTATTGATTCGTTACCTCGCACTAACCCTTGACATCAGTGACTATCAAAAAGTTGGGCTCGTTCTGATTGTTTCCACAACAGAGTGGTAACCAATGAGAATGCAGTTCTATTTATAACAACAACGCAAAGCCAGAGATTCAAATAAAAACACGCGTATTGATACCTACAGTTATGGCTATTTCAATCGTTTAAGCAATATTGTTTCCCAACTTAATCTACTATGATCAATAAATGTAATTAGTGGTGTAAATATTACAATTGTGCGTGTTTATCAATACAGCAGTACGAGATCGCGTCATTTGTATCCATGTACACCATAACAAGATGCAGTGATTTCATTGGATGTTTTATTTATAGTGGATTGCGTAATGGTTTAATGAGCCCAACTTTTATTTAGCGACTGATGTCAAGGGTTAGTGTGAGGTAACGAGTCAATCATACCCTTGACTTGTGAATTAAGATGGGGCCAAAACTGCCCAAAATTGACCAATTTTCAAAAATCAAGAACCAAACACGTGTAAGAAAAACTAAATGCATAGTGATGTAGAACAGGAAAGCCTCTACCAAAATTGTAAATTTCATGATCCCCGAGGTAGGAGTTCTGACCCCAGGGCGGGGCCAAACTGGGTATATAGTGTTTAAGTGTAAAACACTTAAATAACATCTTCTTTAGTGCTATTGATACTAAATTGAATTTAAATGGATAGAGCAGGTAGTCTTTTACCAAAATTGTCAATTTGATGATCCCCAGAGTAGGGGTTCTGACCCCAGGGTGGGGCCAAACTTAGTATATTGTATTTATGTGCAAGTTTGCTGATACTGTATAAAATTAAAATGCATACTTATTAATTAAGCAGAAAAGGATGTACAAAAAATGGTGAATTTCACAACCCTGGGTTATGACTTTGGGACGGGTCCAAATTAGTCATATCTTTAGATGTTTTAATGTTAATACACCTATTATTTAAAGCCTTTCATCAGTGTATGCACTTTTGAGGGCAGTGAAGTTTTAAGAACACATTCTTGTTTTATACTGTTGCTGAACATTAGAATTTAGCTTAGATATTTTTTTTCTAGATTTCATAGCCCGTGGGAGTAGTGATATTTTTTCACTAGTATTCAGGTGACCGATAAAGCCTGTGGGCCTCTTGTTGAAAATACTTGAGGGTATGTCAACTGCAATGCTTCATGTATGTTGACATACTTTTGTGCTAACGTCATGCATCACCGAGTTCATACCCTCGTGTATTTTCAAAAAGGAATTTATTTCTTATACAGTACATGATACACGTACGTGTATATTAATTTTCATGCATGTATGTTTCTCCATTCTGTTATCACCATGCCTGACCACACGTGTTCCAAAATTCTGTATCGACCAATCAGTAAATAAATCTAACACTAGCACTAGTCTGCATTCTACATTTATTATGAAATACGGTCTTCAATTTCTTTACATTCTGGACAGATAAACCACATAGTTTATTTAATCATAAGCTTGAATACTTAGAAAATAACAGCGATGAAAACATAATGTGCACAATATTAAAAACCGATGAAATTTCAAAATGAAAATTAATATAAAGGTACATGTATATAACAGTACTTCATAGTATCACAGTCGAACTCAATAAATATACATAAATATTGTACTAAGATTAAATTGTTTAAATGTATACATGCAAATAAAGCCACAGAATGCAAGAGATCCCAGAAACTGATGATCTTGGGAATGATAAAACAATCGTATAGACTAGCTCAATATGCTTTAACAAAGTTTTACAAAACATAGGAATTTTACTCACACATGCAACTTAAAAATTAAAGTAGATCGACAAACAGTACTACAGTATAACGATAAACACTCAGATGTGTAGTCTTTAATTATAATCAAATCTTACAGTCAAATCTTTCATATGTAACTTTCTCTGTATTTTTTTAAAGAACAAAATGAATTTCATATACTTCTTAAAATAAAAACCTGCAAGAGCAGAAATTATTTGTGCAATGTACAAATATTTACATTGAACTTTCAACATCTTAATTTGTGCAATTTTAGGTACACCATAATTCTACGGACATACCATGCACTAGACGCCACATAAATTAAAACCCTTCGGGACAATTTAATAGGAAGAGGACTATATACGATAACAGCCGTTATAAAACTCCAAATTTTAAAGCCTTACAGATACTGTAAAATCTTTTTATTTCTTCTTTTTCATAAAAGTAATTGTGATGTGCAAGAAAGTTTCACATTTTTTCCCTGGTAAAGTCCATAACATCAAACCTTGCACACTCTCTCAATCAATTGAAGGACTAATTTATTTCAACATTCTTTTTAGAAAATATAGAGCATATAACTTTAGATGAACAATTTTTTTTTCGATGACGTGCTATGTCTGTGTACTCATCAGAAAGATGAATCATAAATTGTTACGTACCGAATAAATTTGTCCAAACCTGTGCTCCATGGTTTCTATATTTGAAGAATAGCCATTTCGTGTCAAAATTTGTTGAAAAATGTCACCTTTATGATGTCATAATTTTAGTTTTAAGTCATTTTGATAAACTTCAGATCAACAACGGAGTTACAACAATATTTCTGAACATAACACACCTATTTTTCAAACAAAAACATTTCAATGTTTTGGTGGGCTCTTATCATTTATAGTCCTCTGATTACTTAAATTGATAGTACATTATGATCTCAAAAACAAACTGCATTCATTCATTACATGTACTGGTATAATTTCAATATGGTAAACTACGCACACACACATATATATAATACCCACATATATATATTACACACACCTATGTAGAATTAATTTATTTGATACAGAAATGATTTCCTAACACACTGCAATTGTCAATTTTCCAGATATATGTTCTGGCCATCATAAAACTCTGATCAAATTATACTGTTAATTTCTTGTAATCGGTATTCTGTGAGATCGTAGAATCAGTTTGGTAAATTCATTCTGCGAGTTAACATGTACTTGTACTTTAACTAGGGCTGAAATGATTCACCGAAATATCAATACTGTTCAATATAAAACCATGAATCATTGTTCGATTCATTGCCTCGATTTTCGGTTTGATGCGTTTATTACAATCTAGTTCAGTAAAACACATCAGGCTCGGCCAGTACTTATTACTTTTACCTGCACAAGAGGCAAAATAGCGTCAAATAATGTTCAGACTGTTGTTTGCCTCGAGTCTTACGAAAATAATAGTGGACTTTATCAGTTTAAACTACAGAGCCAACAGGCATCTTACAATTTGGAAACATTTTGCTTTTAAATTATGATTGTGAATCTTGGTAATTAAATTTTTCTTCAATGTTATTATTGGTTTTCTTCTGTAAATTGTATCGTATTGAAAGTATTGCATTGTGACATAAGTATTGCAATATGTATTGTATCGAGAAGAGGGTGTATCGTTTCAGCCCTAACTCTGACCACAACCTGTGACAAGTCAGATATTTTATCGTGTCACATAAACTCTCTGAGATTAGCACAGTTCCTGTCGCTACATTTATCACTTAGTATCTAAAGTTACCATTTTTTAAATGACCTCTTGCAATGATACAAAATTTAATTAAAAATTAAATAAAATAAGAAAGATTTTTAAAACTTGATTAACGGGGCATTCTGCCCATACAATTTATAGAACAAAATTCATTAACTTAATGTTTATGAATCTTGGCATTAATTAACACTCTTTAATTGTGCAACGAAAATCCATTCACAGCATCCCAATATAGGCAGTCCTGCATTAGCATGCTTTCTGTATGAGGTGAATTAAATATGCTCTATACATGAATTCAAATATTTTTCACAATGTGCGACAAAGTCATTTAGCATTATACGTGAAAGGCTGCAATTGCAAGCTAACATAAATGCTAGCAATATACTCAGTTCAGCAAAAAAAAAAAAAAAAGTGAATGAATTTCAAATTGACTTATTACAGTTTTATTTATTTTTCTTTTCTTTTGCTCCAGACAGTGAATATTAGCTAGATTCAAGCTGAAATTGTGATTGATAAGCTGTGATTATGCTCTTAAGAAAATTGTTTAAAATCTTTGAATATTTCAAAATCCTCCTTTGAAAGAAATTATTCTGAAATATGAAAAGTATCAAAAACTCTAGTAATTGTGCATGCAAGAATGCATAAATTATATCAAACTTAAGTGTCTGGCTTAAAAATGATGCATATAAAATATTTTGGTATGGCATAAAATTTCTTACATCGACATGGAGTAACGTAAAACTCCCAAGTTTTTTTTATTTTTGGCTAAAATATAACCTTAGAAAATGCTTTCAAAGAGAAGTGAAAGCTATTTAACTATCAAACTTTATGCCATTGTTGATTGCTTACTTATAATTTCAAGCTTTTCTCTTGAACATTAAAACTCTGAAAATAGAACAGAAAATAACATGATGAAAAAAGAAGAAAAGATAAAATTCATGAATCAAGCAAACCCTGAACGCTTACAGCACAATTATCTTCCATAACGAGATTTAATGATTGTACATTAGCCTACGTACATTTTGTGAACAAATCAATATTATTTCCTATGAAAATATTGTTATGTTTAAATCAACAATATAAAAAAAAATGACTCTATATTCAGTATGATACTGCACCCAAAGGTATATATAAAACTGAGATGTCAAAGGTTATCATGATTCAAAATAATCACAAAATAATTATGAGACAGTTAACATGAGCTCGGATGCATGTATTAATATCTGAAACTTTTAAATTTCCTCCTTCCATGAAGATAACCGAGTTTTAAATGTGGAGTCCGGGGAGCGAGCCCCCTTCCTGTTGGGGGTGGTAGCACTAGATGGTCTGAGCAGAGAAGTGGGGTGGATCCGAACAGTGGTGGCAGTAGATGGGCGGCTGTTGTTGGGGGTACTTACAACTACACTAGGGTGAGGAGACCTTTTCCCCCGCTGTCCCGGGGCGGATTTGACCCGATTGGTAGCTTGGGCAGTCGTAGCTCGGCTCATCGACCCCGTCATTGGTCTGGTACCTAAAGGAATAAGAATACATGTGTCAAGAAAAAATTAAAATATTCAAAATTGTTTTCAAGATAAAGGGAAATTTGCCATTGTAATCTTTATAAACTGATTTACAATATATACAAGTGTACTATCATGAATATCTCCTGAATTATATAAAACTGTAGAAGTGATCAAAGGACTATGAATGCCATATGATACCATATATATATTCCCAAGTTTACCAATTGCATTTAAATGAGGCAATAGATTTTTACTTTGTTGGTTTATAGAACCCCCCCCCCCCCCCCCCCCCCCCCCCACCGAAAATTAGGGACATTCAGTTTGAATAATAAAAAAACCCAGAAAACTATTCTGAGAAATATAAACATTTAACCCCCTTCCATTTTCCTTAGTTTTTAAAAACATTTTTAAGGGATCATCTATAAAGAGCAAAATTATAAGTTACGGTACATCAAAGTCGCATAATTATACGTATAATGTGCTTCAACCAAGGAACAGTGTTGTGAACATACGATTATCATAGTAAATTAAACTTACCAACATACCAAATATCAAACTTAAGGCTTATGTCAAAAGACAAACATGAGGCCCATGGGCCACATCACTCACCTGAGTCACCTGACCTTGGCCCATATTTAAAGATTTCGCCTACTAATTCGCATGTAAAACTTTGATCCTTATTGTGGCCCCAACCTACCCCCGGGAGATATGATTTTTACAAACTTGAATCTGCATTATGTCAGGAAGATTTTATGTAAATATAAACTTCTCTGCCCCAATGGTTCTTGAGAAGGTTTTTAAAGATTTTCCCTATATATACCCCTGGGGGGTCATGATTTTAACAAACTTGAATCTGCACTATGTCAGGAAGCTTTCATGTACATGTAAACTTTTCTGGCTTGGTGCTTCTTGAGAAGAAGATTTTTAAAGATTTTCCCCTATATATTTCTATGTAAAACTTTGATCCCCCATTGTGGCCCCATCCTACCCAGGGGCAATGATCTGAACAAGCTTGACTCTACTTTATACCAGGAAGCTTTCAGGTAAATCTCCACTCTTATGGCCCAGAGGTTCTTGAGAAGACTTTAAAGATTTTCCCTATACAGTCGCATGTAAAACTTTCATCCCCTATTTTGGCCCCACCCAACCCCTGGGGGGTCATGATTTTTACAAACTTGAATCTCCACTATGTTAAGAAGCTTTCATGTAAATTTTAGCTTTTCTAGCCCATCGTTCTTGGGAAGAAGATTATTATATTTTTGCATTTTTGTGATTATCTCCCCTTTGAAGGTGGAATGGCCCTTCATTTGAACAAATTTGAATCCCCTTCACCCAAGGATGATTTGTACCACGTTTGGTTGAAATTGGCCTATTAGTTCTGGAGAAGATGATTTTCCTATTTATCAGCATGTAAAACTTTGATCCCATATTCTTAACAAACTTTAATCTACTTTATAAATACCAGGAGCTTTCAGGTAAATCTCCAGTCTTATGGCCCAGTAGTTCTTGAGAAGAAGACATAAATATTTGCATGTAAAAAAAAAAAATGATCCCCTATTGTGGCCTCACCCTACCCCGGGGGTCATGATTTTAGTAAACTTGAATCTTCACTATGTCAAGAAGCTTTCATGTAAATTTCACCTTTTCTGGCTCAGTGGTTCTTGAGAAGAAGATTTTTAAATGACTCCACCCTATTCTTGCATTTTTGTAATTATCTCCCCTTTGAAGGGGAGGCATCCTTCAGGTGAACAAACTTGAATCATCTTCACCTAAGGCTGATATGTACCAAGTTTTATTCAAATTGGCCCTGTGGTTCTGGAGAAGAAGTCGAATGGATGAGAAGTTTACAGACAGACGGACGGACAACGGGTGATCAGAAAAGCTCACTTGAGCTTTCAGCTCAGGTAAGCTAAAAAGGTATGGTCAAGACAAAAAAATGCCCAAAAAATTATATTATTTGGCATTTACATAAAACATCAAAGGTCATTAAAAATGGTACACGACACATCGTCTTATGATATACCCACATGCATGTACCTATAGGTCTGTACTTTAGTCAGATTGATTATAAAATAATATAGGTCTGTACTTTAGTCAGATTGATGTACCACATTATGACATATATATCAAAGGCCTATGTCAAAAAATGTTATGGCCCGGACAAAATTTGTATATAAGAAGCAGAGGAAGAAGAATAATAAGAATTCACACTAAAAAAAATATGTTCCATACATATGTAATTACATGTATTATTAATTTTATTGTACAACTGATAAACCATACTTGATATCTTAAATTGAATTCCAAATACATGTGCAGTTTTTTTCTCAATTGTGTAATTATTTGCTAATTAAATGTCAGTCTTCACTGCAGAAAATGAGCAACCTGTCTTAAGAGACCAACTGTCATATGCGACTTTTTTCAATTCTCCAAATAATATATGTTTGACTGTACCATATATATATATATATATATATATATATATATACATACACATATATATATATATATATATATATATATATACATATAAAGCACTAAATAATCACAACTACATGTAGGTACTGAAAATTTTCGCCCCAGCCCGGGGTCGAACCAGCGACGTACGGCACCCACCGCCTAGCAAGATTGTCAAACCAGTGCGTAAGTCCACTCGGCCACAACGACTTCCCTAATAAAGGAAGTTTTGTTATGCTCCTAAAGCGCTACTTATACACACTGATGCAATCTCACACAGTCGCTGTGTCATTCAGTGTTTAAGATATTTTATAAGGAGAGTGGATCTCTCTCTATATATATATGAATAGCTGTAATGTTATATGCGAATATTAAAAAAAAGTGAGTTACTTACTGCTTCTACTGGGTGGGATTACAGGAGGTCCACCATTAATCTCAAGACTACAACAGAGTTCAGAGGTCAAACACATCACATGTTAATCAAACAATGATCTCAACGACAAAGGACAAATGAGCAAATAGAGGAAGGGATTACAATATACTCAGCACACACGTTCATATAATGAGGATTATAGCGAGAGATTACACGAATTATACATGTCTTCATCATATCAAACAAGTCATCAGGTAAAGTAGGTAAATACTGTATAATGGGAGGACATTTTTTTCGATTTCATCTCTGAAAGATAACAATTTCATTTTATTTCACATTTCTGCAGTAGCATTGTAACAGGAAGGGAGAAAATGCAACTGACCAGACCGGGATTCGAACCCGGGCCCCCTGAATCTCTAGTCAGGTGCTCTACCAACTGAGCTATCTGGCCACCGGCGATCGAACCCGGCTGACCGCTACATTATTATATAATTACCTAAATACAGTACACACGCACATATACATCGATTTTAATTTTTGAAGATTTTTCTAATCTGCAAAATTCTCTAAAACATGGACGATCGTAGAAAATACGCATTATATGGTAATCAAATGACATTTTTCTCCCATTTTGAAAATCAAACTGTATAATTTACCAAAATTTTACAAGTAAAACGCAATTTGATTGGTTCGTTTTACTTGGTATCTGATCAACCTTCTTTAAATCAACAGCATGTATAGAAACAGAGTTGTCGTTGTGTCGTACGTGGAACATGATCACACTATGATTTTTCATTGGCTCCTCTGTTTCCATTTTGTTGCTATGACATTATTGCACTGCATCATAAAAATACGCATTTTTTTTTATTTGTATTTGTAATTATATTTATCAAATTACATAAAACTCATTTTTCTAAATCAAATTCTAAGGAATGAATGTAATTTTTCATTATATATATGAAATAAAGTAAGTGGGGACAGTTTACACTCTTTTATAAACTTAACCACTTTGTGGTATAAAAGGTCGAGCAAAATCGTTAATTATCATTAATTTGCTATAGAATGTTATTTCTGCCAAGATATGCATTGGGAATGATCGACAATTAAGTGTTCTGGGTAATTAGCATTAAACTATTAAATAGTGCAGCAAAGAATCTACCCTGAGTGCAAGACTTAGTACAATATACTAATATTCTTTATGTGATGTATTTCAATATTGTACACTGAAAAAATTTTGACAGTTTTATTCTCACCCACATCTTAATATTCTCACCCACATCTTAGATTGTTGGTGAATTTAAAAACTGGGCGATTTTGATGTACAATTTGACCATATAGCAAAGAAAGAGCTCTGCATGGTAAATTTTACAAGGGTAAAACAAAATATTTTGTTATATACCCATCAATGTATTGTTCTTTGGTACTGTGGATTTCACAGCCTGTGATCCGGTTTTCTGGATCACTACACTATGGTTTTCTGATTCCGTATCAGTATCCTCTGAAACTGATGACGTCACAATGCATCAATGTAACGTTTTTTTGTGGAAAATATTGACTGTGTCAAAAACAAAACTGCGTACACAAAATATAATTTCACTGTATGTCTGTGTTTTTGATAATTTGGGTTACATTTATTATCTTATAAATGTAGATTTAAAAATACATAAAGGGATACATAATAAATTTATCATTACTACAGTAACTTCATTCAAAGAGTTGGATCACGTACGTCTCATTGACGGATGCGGATCATCAAATCAAACTTGATGCTTCACGTCTCGTATGATCTGATGATCCGCGCCTGTCAGCTCGACGTGATCGATCCGACTCTTCGGATCAAGTTACTGTGGTAATAATATATATAGGACATTACATGGGCAAAAATTTCTCATATATATCGAGCATGTTATACCCTAGCTGTGTTGAATTTAATTGTAAAGCATTTAAAAATGGGATTGACAGATAGTTCTTTGAAAAATTCTGATAACAGTAGCTCCAGTCATCACTCTCAGGTTACATATAGGTAAATATTATCATGGTTATTAATTAATTCCTTGCCTTTTATGTTGCAGTCAATAAGAACGTTCAAAGCACATTTTTTGTGCAAGCTAGTCCAAATATATCTTAAACTCCCTGAGGTTCTGTGCATGAAAAAAATTACTTCATCGAAGTTTTCTAGAAAAGAAACCTCTGCATCTTTACTGTGATATTGCCACAGTATGCTAGCACTGTACATACCATTGTGAAGGTAATCCCACAATCTTTGCACGTTTGAAATCCTGCACAAATTCCTGACTAATTTTGGCATTTTTCCCAATGTTCTCCTCAAGTTTCTTGTACAAGCCTGGTGTATTTCTACAAGCACTAAACAAAATCCTTGCTGCGGTCCTGTTAAACGTCAGGTAACCAAGGGCAACAGCACAAGCTCCTCGAACTTGGTCATTAGGGGAGGAGAGTTTATCAACTAGTATATCAATGGCTCCTGAGGTAACCATGGCATCAGGGATGCCGGCACGCGTGTGGGCGAGGCTGGATAGGAGACTAGCAGCTAAAACAATAACATTGTCTTCTTTAGATTGAAGCCGCTCAACAAGGAGTGTAACACCTCGAGCTGTTAACATCACCTGATCTTGATCAACAATCACTCGTGCAAGTACCACGATCTGAAATCAATATCAAAATAACTTTACTATTACTTCCAACAATGCAGTTCAATCTTAGAGTTATCAGAAATTAAGATATAAACCCCAAATACGTATGTACGGTAACTGTATACAGGGAAAATTCGCCCCTGTTTTATTTTCGTTCCTTTTGCCCTCGATCGTCACTGGGCGAATTTAAGAATGGGTGAAACTGTTTTCTCTCATATCTCTCTTAACACAATTATGTCTGGGCAAATTTAATACTGGGCGAAACTCTGCAAGTGTAGAAAGGCGAAAATAACACGAGGGCGAAAATAACAAGACGCAAAAATAACACAAGGCGAAAATAGCCCTGTATACAGTATCTATACAAAAACACCCAACAGTTTCGTTCAATCTTAGGCTTATCAGAAATCAATTTGTACCTGAAAAGCTGCATAGCAGATATCATATTCCCCGATCGAATTGAGGAAAGGTTCGAACACAGAGTATTTGATGCCCCCTGCCTCCCTGATGGCGTACTGTTGAGGGGTGTTATTGAAGGCAAAAATTGTCAGAGCCATTCCTGCCCGTAATCTTATTGCCTGTCAAAATAGAAAGTAACATATATAACAGAATGAAATTGACACACAAATTAAGTTTTTGGAATTCCCACTGCTTAAAATAAAATGTGTGGTGTCATGTATTAACATCATTTATAGTACTCGGTACTTAATTCAATTTTGTATTCAAAAGATCCCCCAGCACAAGATTATACATACACAAAATCAAAATGGTATATGCATTTTATGTGTTTATGATTTGTATGGAGCACCAAATCAACATAAACTCAAGTAATTGAATTCAATATATCTCTAATTGTTTGAAGATCACATAAATTTGTTTGATGTGTGCTACATTTCAATTAAAGATCTCTTCTGATAATTACAACTTCAAATCTAAATTATGACACACATTAATTGAATTGTTGATAGCATTAATCTTTCTGCTAAATTAATGCACACTTTGATTCAACTGTTGCTCTCTTCAAAAGAATGATATCAAGAATTGAATTAATGTAGAACACATTTACTATCAATCAATTGAAGAGAGCAAAAATTCAATTATTGTGCACAATAATTGAATCATTATTCTCTTCAATTACATTATTGCACAAATAAATTAGACTCATGCATGCAACAATTCAATTAATGTGCAATAATTGAATTCCAGACCCCTTCAATTGAATTTATGATCATTAATTAAATTGATGTTAACAATAATTCTTTTAGAAAGAGCAATTATTATTATTAAGAGATATCTTCAATTCAATATACATGTATCCACATTATTATAAAGCTTATAAATAGTCTAATATAAAATCTGTGTAAAATCTAGAGAATGTTAGCGTTCAATATCCTGAGAATTTATTGAACGCTAACTTTGCATTGCGTAAATTGTGTGCGCCCGAAACATTCCAAGTATGAGCATTCAATATTGACGTTACCGTAACAATGTAAACAAGCCAAAATGTCAAACGACGGTCCTCCGAATCTGACAGAGCCGGTATTTGATATTTACTTAAGCAAAATGTTTTACTGTACATAAATTATGATGTCCCCATTTACAAAATCAGTTTGCTTCATGCATTAATGACGGGTTAAATATTGAACAGTTAAGAAATGCATGCTGTTATTGCACACTGCCAATATTGATGAATTCTCGTCTATTTTGGAGTAGTTTGAGTGAAAAGGGATATAATTTAACAACTAATACTTTAGCTATATAATAAAAGGGTTATTGAACTTATATAGGTCAATATTGGCAATCGTTGGCTGTCAAAATGCACTCGCAAGCTCGTGCATTTTGACAGCCAACTCGTGCCAATATTCACCAATATAAGTTCAATAACCCTATAATATTGAATTAATGATTTCTTTAATTGAATTGTTGCTCTCTCTAAAATAAAACTGATGCATGTATTAATTCCTTATACCAAATCATATAAATAATTAAAGATATCTTTAATTGAATTAAAGAGAGAATCAAATCATTTATACTGACCTCCAAATTATATTTTGTGAGCAACAATTCCACCACATTGATGCGGGCATCAATTCAATTGATGAGAGCAATAATCAATTTGATGTGTGCATCAATTCAAAAATTGAGTGCAATAATTCAATTAATGTATGTAATTAATGCATGTTTCAATGATTCAATTGATGCACACATCAATTAAAATGCAACAATTGATTTAATGCATGCATGAATTGAATTATTGCACACAATATATCTTCAAATAATTCATGATATCTTAATCTGATCAGTTATTTGAATTTATGTTAATTGGTGCTCCATATGTCTGGATATATTGGTTCAACATTACACCCTGAGTATTTTTCTGTCTTTGATAGATAACTACTTCATATCTGTACAATGGATATATCTTGGTTACCCGATAATCTGGATCAAAGTCATTAACCCAAAAAACAAACTGCAGAGTTCATAATCCATTAAAAGAAGAAATCAAGAACTACATCAACACAGAAAGGTCAACAGACTGTCAGGTTAACCGAATGACTGCCAGTGCTTAAAGGTCAACAGACTGACTGTCAGTGCTTAAAGGTCAACACTGTCAGTGCTTAAAGAATAGAATTTGTCATTCCTTTTAAGGAGGTATATACTACATCATCATAATGGCTGACTTCCTTTTAAGACATGAAAGAAAATATAAATATCAGCAATATTTGTATATTCCTGTTTTTGATCGCCAAGCTGAGTAGCTCAGTCAGTTAACCTGTCGACTGCTGATCTGTAGATCGTGTGTTTAAGTCCAACAGGGGTTTTAGATTTTTTTTCCCCATTACTTTCTACAAAAACTGCATTTTTGACTAAATTAACGTAAATTTGAAAGTTTTCAATTTCAAATTATTATTGTACATATTCTCCACCTTTCGTCCATTTTCTCTGGACGAGTGTGTTATTCCTCCTTAACTCACCTCACTCTTAGATTTCAACAAATCGAGGAGAACATCAAAATTAAAGCCAGGTTCCTCCTGCAGTAATTCCTGGTTACGTGTATTGCTAAGGACGATGCAGCCCAGAGCTATGGCAACCTCCACTTGGACCTCCTCAGACGGAGGCTGGTTGAGGTATGTGACTAGAGTAGGGATCGCCCCTTCTTCAGCTATTTTTCTTTGTGTCACTTTGTTGTTGCAGTAGGCAACACCTAGAAATATATTTAGGGTAAATTTCATGAGAATATGAATGTACCAAAGCAGTTGAACATGCTGATTTCATTAAGGTGGTTACTACCAATTCATACAGACATATAATAATACGTACATTTTCTTCTAATATTGTTTCTAAAAATCAATTGATATATGACATGACAGGTTTAAATTTTCCATAATTATACAGAACATAATATATAAAACACATAATTTGGGGAAAAATAACTATCTTACTGGCATTACAATTATACATAATTATTCTTTTTTAAAAATTAAATATACTAATAATTCAAAAAATATTCTGAGCTTGCACATCATGTAGCAAGTGAAGAAATGTACTCACCGACACAGAGAATTCCAAGCACCTGAATGACCATGAGTATGACTTGTGGTGAATCTTTGTGTGTTCTCAGCAAACGGACCAGCTGATTAAATGCCTCAGTATGAGCCAGTTTAATCTGGTTTTCTATGTTTTCTCTGCCAAGTGCTATTGACATCATACACCCTACAAGAAATACATGACACTGAACAAATTCTTCATGAAGATCAGTGAAATGAGGAGGACCTCATCAAATATATCAATCCCATGGCAACCCGGGCTACAACAGGTCCTCAGTACCCCTCACTTGTCATAAGAGGTGACTAAATGGGGCGGTCCTTTAGATGAGGCCATAAAAAACTGAGGTCCCATGTCAAAGCAGGTATGGCACGATAAAGATCCCTCCCTGCTCAAAGGCCATGAGCACCGAGCATTATGGCCTAAATTTTGCAGCCCTTCACTGGCAATGGTGATGTCTCCATAGGAGTGGAAAATTCTCGAGAGGGACGTTAAAGAATATAAAATCGAACATATGCTTAATTTTCCATTCTTTCAGATACTGTTACATCTGTGAGATGTGAATTGCCCCATCACACAATTTGAAATGATTCTTCACTGAGTTGTGGGTTATGAATGTTTTCTATGCATGACCTACAATCTGAAACTTGTCTTACTTACATTCTGACTAGTTCTATCTATTTTACTGACTTACAGCCTGTGACTTGTCACACTAACCTATCTTATTGACTTACAGCCCGTGACTTGTCACACTAACCTACCTTATTGACTTACAGTCTGTGACTTGTCACACTAACCTATCTTACTGACTTACAGCCTGTTACACTAACCTATCTTATTGACTTACAGCCCGTGACTTGTCACACTAACCTATCT
Source organism: Ostrea edulis (assembly GCF_947568905.1). NCBI lineage: Eukaryota > Metazoa > Mollusca > Bivalvia > Ostreida > Ostreidae > Ostrea > Ostrea edulis. The sequence continues at coordinate 16,665,553 of NC_079173.1, read as the reverse complement.
TATTGACTTACAGCCTGTCACACTAACCTATCTTATTGACTTACAGCCCGTGACTTGTCACACTAACTTATCTTATTGACTTACAGCCCGTGACTTGTCACACTAACTAACCGACTTGCAGCAGTTTCTCTGTGTCTTCCAGCAGCATGCTACAGATATCTGGTATGCTAGTTTTCTCAGCTATGTACTTCTGTTGGGTGGTGGTGCTCCCGGCCAATGCCCACAATGCTTTGGCTCCATGTTCTTTTACTGATACATTGAAATTCTGTGGATTTGAAATATTTCAATACTGCTTCATTAAATTACAACAACAAATCTTTGGCACATACAAGAGGGGAACTAATATCATCCTACTGTAAAACTTATATCCACAATGTGAAAGCCTTGTGGTGATTTTTTTAAATCATCATTTTAAGCAAATATATAGATACTTATAAACATGAAAATAACTCAGTGCAATCAAAAATTAAGTGCATTTCAGACTTGGAATTATGGTAACATATTATTAAGTTCTACATTTCAGACTTGGAATTATTGTAACATAGTATAAGGTCTACATTTCAGACTTTGAATAATTGTAACATAGTATAAGGTTTACATTTCGGACTTGGAATTATTGTAACATATTAATAAGCTTTACATTTGTAGTTAATGTTCTCTATGTAGCTGTCAAGCAGAACAAAAATGTGTTTATTCTTTAATTTTTACTTTCCAAACCTAAGGTAGGTCAATAAATATCATAAATATAAAAAACCCAATATCACAAGCCATCGAAATATGTACAGATAGTGGACAAACAGCCAAAGATAGAATAGAGTTTTCCAAATCATATCACCAGATTAATGGATTTACACAGTGATTTTTTTTTTTCAATAAGCATCTGACAAACAGTGAAAATGATTCCCAGGGCTAGACAGAAATATCCTCATTGGAATGCCTCTTACCTTGAGCAGCTTTTTGAAAGCAATGGGGCTCTTACTTTGAGCAGCTTTTTGAGAGCAGTGGGGCTCTTACCTTGAGCAGCTTTTTGAGAGCAGTGGGGCTCTTACCTTGAGCAGCGTTTTGAGAGAAGTGGGGCTCTTGCCTTGAGCAGCTTTTTGAGAGCATTGGGGCTCTTACCTTGAGAAGCTTTTTGAGAGCAGAGGGGCTCTTACCTTGAGCAGCTTTTTGAGAACAGTGGGGCCCTTACCTTGAGCAGCGTTTTAAGAGCAGTGGGGCTCATACGTTGAGCAGCTTTTTGAGAGCAGTGGGGCTCTTACCTTGAGCAGCTTTTTGAGAGCAGTGGGGCTCTTACCTTGAGCAGCTTTTTGAGAGCAGTGGGGCTCTTACCTTGAGCAGCTTTTTGAGAGCAGTGGGGGCTTTGATCCTTAGGAATGTCTGCTGACAGGCTGGGTTATCCTGGGCTAAAGCTTCGATCGCATTAGCACACTTCACACGCACTGTCTCGTTCGTAGTGCCATTAATTATGTCAACAAGAGGCCTATAAATATCAAGACATCATAAAATACTAGTTTTCCTCTGAAGTATATGGAAGCAGATTTAAGATTGTTTTCGTAGATATTTTCCAATGAACACTCTCGTAAGATTTTTGAGGCTCCACAGTTCTTGTTTAAAATTCATCATTTGTATTTGTGGGGACATTTACTAGAATCAATGTTGTACTTCTAAATAGCCTCTCAGTTCTAAAATCAGCACTCTAGTACTGCCTTTCGCAGTATGTGTTAAAATACAAATCCTTGCCACTGCTAAGGACAATTAATTTACTACATGTAACTATGATGTGCAATGAATTCTTACTCTAATGCTCCCGCCTCTAGCAGAGCATCCTGGTTGTTTTTATTTCCCGCGGAAACTGCTGCCGTACAAGCCGCAGTGGCCGCCTTCAGCTTCTCTGGGAAAAAAAAGTAATAAATTGGCAATTGCCGTAATTCAGACAAACATACCAAGTGCTAAAAACTTGCACTTCTTCTGAAATACACTTTTATCTAGTTTTGAAATCTCCCAATTCTGTTTTCAGGAATTTTAAATTTGCATTTATCGTTTGATATTAACCCCCATTCTAATATTTGAGAGGAGAAAAGGTGGGCAGAAAGGCAAAAATAATTGGAAAGGAAAACATCCCAGATTGATTGTTTGTCATTTCCACAAGAACTTGGTTTAAGATATATTGATAAAATTGTGGTAGTTTACCTGAATCAAGAGTGAGGAACTCTCGAAGAAACGTGATTCCTCCATTTTCCGCCACAGCGTCCTGATTCAATGGATTTCCTGCACATAGCACCCTGACTGCATTTACTGTGTTTATCAGCACTTCCTCCAACTCGGAGTCCATCAGATTGATCAGCGGGGGAATTCCCCCCTCATCAGCAATCAACGACTGGTTCCCTTGGATGCTGGCAATGTCTGACAAAATGATAGCCACGCGTGACTGAATGTTGTCGTCAGGAGAGTTCAACAGCTGGATGAGGATTGGAGCTGCTTTGGCCTTGGTCAAGGCTTTGCGAATCTCCTGGTGCTCTGAGATATTCACGACAACGGAGGCAGCCACAGACTGCAGTACTTCATTCTCTGAGCTCAGTAACTTTACCAACGCGGGGATTCCATCTACAAAACAAGAGGTACTGTGAGCAATGCTCACTAAGAATACCCCCCGCTTACCCCAATCTCCCAAAGGGTGTTGGTAATAGGTAAAACTTCAGTATTATGATCCAAAAGGTATTTAGGAACACAGCATCTCCATGCGATGAAAAAAGCCATTAAAGAATTTAAATGGAAACCATATTGCTACTTCGATGTCCAGTGCACTTGACCTTTGACCTTTTGACCCCAAAATCGATAGGGAACATCTCCATCCCATGGGTAGTCCATATATATGATATGGTGATGGTAGGTGGAAAGGATAATGCTTTAGAGCCCGGAAACCATTGCGTCTACAGACGGACGGACGGACGGACAGACAGACGGACAACCCGATTCCAGTATACCCCCCCACAACTTGTTGCGGGGGGTATAAAAAAGGGTTAATTTATGTTTATTTGTAGACAATTTTGATCAAAAGCCTTAGGGTTATTTGCAGACAATTCTATTCAAATTCATTTTTGTTGTGATGAAAAGAAAGGGCACTATCTCCTCAAGAATGATATTATGCAAATCATGCAAACACAAATTAAGCGAGAGGTCCATATGATAATTTTATAATCTGCATTATCGCTCATGTAGAAAATTCTCTGCATATTTTAGACAATTCTTAATCGCATTATGATTAAACTCCACTGAATCAGTCTCTAGTGTTTTTCTGAATGGTACCAGGCTGCAACCCATCATCGCAAACCAATGTTGTGAGTCACACACGCCCCCCCCCCCCCCCCCCCCTTCCTGATGATGCTAAGCAGCCATGGTAACAACAATGCAACGTACCACAAACACATGAACCGAGACTTTCGCTCACAATTTGAATCCTTGATACAATACCTGCTTCCAGTATGGATTTCCAGTGCTCTGGTTTAGATGTAGAGAGAACCTCCAGGCATTTAACAGCGCTGTCTCTTTTGTCCCGATCCGGATCAGCCAGCATCTCTGTCAAAAATCACGAGTTCAGTAGATGATACAAAAGGAAAAATCACGAGTTCAGTAGATGTTACAAAAGGAAAAATCACGAGTTCAGTAGATGTTACAAAAGGAAAAATCACGAGTTCAGTAGATGTTACAAAAGGAATTTTCAATCTAGTGCAATACATGAATGTATCTTTTATCAATATGAAACATGGTCTCCTTTTTTCTACAAGGTTAAAAGTAATTTAGTCCAGTGAGTTTAACTTCATAGAGGTCAGAATATGGCTGAATCAATTAATGGATTTAATGGAAAGCAAGGTTTTTTTTATAGGTGTAAAAAGGAATCTAAAGGGTTCTTTGCCATAAGCTTAATACATGTATAGAGTTTATTATACATTAATTATGTATCGTAGCAATAATTTACATCTGGAATAATTTGTGGAATTGCTATTCCTTGTGAAAGGAAATCATAATTATGTTCTACCAACCCTCACAAAACAGGGGATATCCTGCCACTTCATTATGATTGATTGATGTTTTCCGCCACACTCAACAATATTTCACTTATATGGTGGCCGTGTAATTTTGAGCGTGATGCTCTAACCACTCGGCCACGGAGGCCCCCCCCCCCCCCCCCCCCCCATTTACAAAATCTTTCAAATGAATATATACTTCACAGATATCCTGCTCAAGATCAAAATACTTACTGACAAGAATTTTCCAGACAGGAGCCTTTTCATGACTCCATTCAATCAGATGCTCCAAGACATTGGTGTGGAATCTCATGGCAGCTAAATTCACCATTCCATTTCCCTCTGCATCCACACGAGAAATGTCTGCTCCTAGATTGATCAAGCACTTCACTGCGGAGAGACCTCCAGAACTTGCAGCTAGCAACAGAGGGGTGGATCTCGTACTGAAAATACATTCAACAGAGGTGTGGATCTCGTACTGAAAATACATTCAACAGAGGTGTGGATCTCGTACTGAAAATACATTCAACAGAGGGGTGGATCTCGTACTGAAAATACATTCAACAGAGGGGTGGATCTCTTACTGAAAAATAATACATTCAACAGAGGGGTGGATCTCGTACTGAAAATACATTCAACAAAATACCAATAAAGCTCTCACCATTAAATAATCATCAAAACAAATCTACCGATCATTATTTGTACCTTTATCTATTTTATACATACACGTATCAATGACAACTTTCAAGGAGAATTCTAGAAAATGAAATTGGATGATTCGAGTCTGGGGTTACTGTAAACATAATACATTTGGTGGTGTATTCTTTTTAACGCCTTTGGTGGCAGAGGTCGTCTGCTTAATCAAGTACATCGCTAAATCCTTACAATGTAAATGTAAAGTCTAGTTGCTGTATGCGCTAAATCAAATCCATGCTAATTAATTTAAAACTTAATTGCTGCCAATGTTATGCACAGTAAACATACTACATTTACAGTATGCTGAAAGACAAATACATGAATCTTTGATCCCTATGATGTAGTAAAGGGCATGGGGAGAACAGCTCCATTTTCCTCTTTTGACCATTTTCTATGATTGTTAACAAATTTCCTGAATGAACAGCAATTTAATTTCTGACATTTTTTACGTGTATGATAATATTTTCCCTTTCATGCAGTGTAACACTTAATGATTACAAGAAAAACCTATCATTCCGTTATCTTACACTGTAAACAGGGAAATGTCCTCCCCCAATGTTTTTAATGCCCCCCCCCCCCCCCCCCCCCCCAATGTTTTTATACATCATTGACAGGGAAATGTTCACTCTATGTTATTTTACACAAGTATTGACAAGTCCCTCCCCCCTCTCCCCATTATTTTTTTTTCCAAACTCAGAAAAAATATATCACCCTATAATGAATTCATGTATAAGTCATTTTTGGGGTGTTGTTTTCTTATTTTGTATTGTTAATAGCTGTTGTCACTGTAGAATAATTACTGTACAGGGGAATAATTTCAAGAGTTGTAATTTTTGCAGTTTTTTCATTTTAGACACATTCGCGGGCTCATACATGTACATTCGCAGATTCGAATCACTATACCCCCCCTCCCTTTTTTTAAAACACATTGAGTATTAAAGGACACATCTCGTGTTTTCAAAGTATACAGAATTATATGCATTTTGTCTTCCTTATGCTTATAGAAATTAATTGTAATAGTTCGTTCGCTGAAGTATTGCGATAATTAGCCACAATACGGACTTAAATCTAAGCCCCGATTTCAAAAAGCCTAGTTAATTAGATAGGTAGTCACGTGGTACAGTGACGTCATATGCGACCTTCGTCGATCAACTTGTTGTAAAAGTAGTGTTAGATATTTTTAAAAACTCGGGTTTTAGGGGCCTAATTTATTTACCATGGACAACATTTATTTCGATGTTGACAAATTTCCCGAGTCTTATATCTTTTAGCCACCAGTGCGAGAAAAGCGAGTATGAAATCTGCATAAATTTGCGAGTAAATAATGTTTACATGGGATCACTGTCTAAACACAATTTGGTAATGCCATTTCTGTAAACAACTGTAATTAGCGTTGTTGCTTTTCTAAAATAAACAGTGCAATAATTATTAAATTTATTTTTGGAGAAGTTAGATAGGCCTAAATTATGATACGATTATGTATCATTGACAACTAGGCCTACTGTCACGGGTGCATTTCGGGGGGGAAAATAATAATGATCAAACTTATTGTGAAAATCACAATACTTTTAAATTATTTTATTAAAGCAATTTTATTAGGCCTAATAATTATTTTTTATTATCAACACGTTGTTACTTACGAAGTGGGAGCGCGGCGTGCTGTTGTTGTAAACACGTACGCGTTTCTTTAAAAACAAAATGAAAGCATTAATTATAATTCAATTCAAAAGTCGGGAAATATTTTTTTTTTTTTAATTTATAATTGAAAGTTCAATTATCTTTTATCTTTAAATTTCTTTTTTAAAACTACCAGTTGGTAGACGTTCTGCCTATATGTTGTTACAAGGTGAAGGTCAGTTGGTGCGAGTGTGTATTGAATTCGAGATCGAGCAGAACGGAAAGCATATGCCGTAGGCCTATATGTAACAGTGCGTAGCTTCGATAGAACAATTTTCTTGCAGTTTATCTACGTCTTTGTCCAAGTGCTTGTTTGGAAAAGTACAGGGACAAATTCTACTGGGAGTTTTTATGGCAAAGTCGTTGTGCCGACAAAAAATATTCACGGCTTGTCCCTCATACCTTCCTTCGAAAATTTAAAAAAACACAGTCCAAATCCTCTCTACTGACAGCAAGTACACGCTTAAACGGCACAAAACACCCTAATGCAGTGTTATTTACAAGCTGTTAATGTGATAATTGTTTGTTTGTCAATTAAATCTAATCTGTTTATGAAATGGCTATCAACTGTTTTCAAATCTTCTCGCTCGAGGTCGCATATGACGTCACAGATAATAGCGCGTAAAATATCGAAGAAAATATGCATATCGCAAGATTTGAATTTCATCGCTTTCAAATTCGAAAACTACGCAAACTGTTTCATTTAAAACACATGTAAAGTAGTTTTAGGCATGGAATGAATTAATTTTGCTGAAAAAATTAAAAACTTTAAAAACATGAGATGTGTCCTTTAAAGAATAATAAAAATGAAAATATTCACGGTTTCTTAAATTTGTCTAGACCGCTAATATAGCGAAAATTTCCACTGCGATTTATTTTCCCCCTGTACAATTAATTCTCATTTGAAATTTGCACAGTTTTAAAGTTTGACCATGAAATATATTGGCAAAATGGGCTACAAATGAACTGGGGCAACAATCAGCTGGTACATAGAGAGCCCGATATTTCAGGGCTTGAAGCTAACTTTTTATGTCACCAGTCCAGCCGGACTGATAGGGTATAATTTCAACCCGTCCGCGGAAAAATTTACCAGTCCAACAGTTTTCCAGAAATAATTAAACATATTTCGTTAATGTTATTAAAATGAAATTTAACTCAATATGCCTCAGACAATATTGTAAAACTTAAATGTGGGATTTATATTTATATTTACGAACCAGACTCGTCTAATATTTACAGATCGAAGCATGCCAAATGTGTGTATAAAATTTCATAAGTATATTTTCCAAATGATGCGTTAGAAAATTAACCAGTTCCATCGGACTGACTAAAACAAATGTATGTCAGTCCGTCAGACTTTTAACCAGTCACAGACTGACGGGCATATGTTAATTTCGAGCCCTGTATTTAGAATGTTTTCTTACTCGTTCCTGGTCAGGAGCTCGATCACGGGGTTGTTCCTTCTCGCCATCAGCTTGATGATAGACTCATGATCAAAGAACGCAGCATGGTGAATTGGAGCCCAGCCATCCTGATCGTACAATGTCTGTCCAGCGCAGCATGCCAGCAAGCATGCTGCAGCATCCAATGCTCCACAGCGGGCAGCAATGTGCAGGCCGGTGGGACCTTAAAAATGGGGAGTAACTCTTTGTCAATACAACATGAAAAATTTTCCTTGTAACAAATATGGCAAGTCTATAAAAGCATAGCATATTGCAGAAACAAGAGTATTTTTGGCTATAGTTAACATGCACTTTATATCTAAATTTTGTATGCAAGCTAAAGCTCACAAGTACTACTATTATATTTCTACATATTTTGGGGTGAATATACTTTCTGCTCTTGTGACTGCATCAAATAATCTTAGAATTAGTAACATTCATTAATCATGATGCTGATTTGCATAGACATACCAAGTTCATTTGATGTTAAATTGTTTTAATTAGAATGTTAAACCATAAGCAAGTCTCTTTTAAAAATGCATACTTCGAACTTCAATCTGTTATTTCTTTTTACTACAATATACAGCCAGGTTAGACATGTTAGTGCTACTAACACACACACATAGTTCAAAGTATTTTCCCATGATTCCCTTGTGCATTTCCCATGATTCCCTTGTGTTGACAAACCATCTGCATGCACAGTGATCAAATAACATTCAATGAAGGTCAAAGTCTACCGCCTGTCAATGTGCAAGACAGTACATAACAAGTGTAATTTTTCTGCATTGACGACCAATTTTTTTCCAGTATTTTGACTACTTTCTTCATAGCTGCAGAACTGTAGCTCTCCGAAAAAAAATATGTTGACAGACCGGTCTGTCAACATAATTTTTTTCGGAGAGCTACAGTTCTGCAGCTACTTTCCTCAATGGGATATCTATAACTATAAGGTTAAAAGTATAACAAGATAATAAGCTTTTAGAGCATTATTATATAGTTTACCAGAAAATGTATGGGCAGGTTCAATAAGATTACAAATCTTACCTTTGAACTTAATATATGACCTTGACTTTAAAATGTTAAATACAATAGATGTCCTTGTATTACTCAGAAATAAGAAATACTGAATTTGGTAAAATATTTCCATTCAGAGTCAATTCATGAGTACTTAATTAAAGCATGAATGCTGTAACTCCAATGTCACAAATCTTTATCTAATAAAAAGAAAAATATTGATTTTGCAAAAGAGACATAATTTTTGCTATTTAAAACAATTCTGGTTTTCTAATACATATCTATGAAGGGGTGATGTATATAACGGATGCACAGGATAAGTATTTTTGTTAACAGTATGTGGTCACATAAGAATAATTTTATGCTAAACAAAATTAAAAGTCCCCTTCATTGCCCAAATAGGTGGTTTTCTCTACCCTGTTTCCCGTTAGTCTTTTATCGCTATTTGTGTCCTGCTAACAGCCTACAGACCATCTGCGCCTTCCCGTCACCATGTAATTTCTAAATTCAGCTTGTGACATCACATTGTCATGATCATGAATATTTCTAAAACTCTGACTTGGAGAAGAAATAACTAAACAGGGAATTAATTAGCTTGATTATGTTTTAATCCAATCGAATTAAATTCCATAATTTGTATAAAGTGTATAATTTATATAGCGCTTGATAAAAAGCACACATGCTTTCTATTCCTTCGATAATATCCAAATACTGCACGACCTTTAACCATCAAATCCTAACAAACCTTAAATTACTACATAACAACCCTGCACCGGAATCACAACTGCACCAGAATTTATGCTAGATTAACCAACTGTACCACACACACTCACTGTCACAGTGCCACCTACAACCAGATCTTGTGATCGGGAATGGATGTATGTGAGAGTATGGTGTTTGGCCACTCTGATACGTGAGTGTCCTCCAAGTAATCCAGTTTCCTCTCTTGCCAAATGACCCCTATTGCCGATATCCGAACCAATGAGAGATGTTTTAAAAAGTTGCAGAACTGGTTTTTTCATCTTTGTAAAATAAAGGTTAAATTTTGAACAAGATTCTGTGCTTGACATATATTCAACTGTACCAAATACACAACTGCACCAAACCCTGTACCAAATACACAACTGTTACAGTACCAGATCTTGTACCAAATACACAACTGCACCAGATCCTATACCAGATACACAACTTCACTAGATCCTGTACCAGATATACAACTGCACCAAACCCTGTACCAGATACACAACTGCACCAAACCCTGTACCAGATACACAACTGCACTAGATCCTGTACCAGATACACAACTGTACTAAACCCTGTACCAGATACACAACTTTACTAAACCCTGTACCAGATACACAACTGTACTAAACCCTGCACCAGATACACAACCGCACCAAACCCTGTACCAAATACACAACTGTACCAGATCCTGTATCAGATACACAACAGCACCAAACCCTGTACCAAATACACAACTGTACCAGATATACAACTGCACCAAACCCTTACCAGATACACAACTGTACCAGATACACAACTGTACCAGATCCTGTATCAGATACACAACTGCACCAAACCCTGTACCAGATACACAACTGCACCAAACCCTGTACCAGACACACAACTGTACCAGATACACAACTGTACCTGATACACAACTGTACCAGATGTTGTACCAGATACACAACTGTACCAGATCCTGTATCAGATACACAACTGCACCAAACCCTGTACCAGATACACAACTTCACCAAACCCTGTACCAGATACACAACTGTATCAGATACACAACTGTACCAAATCCTGTATCAGATACACAACTGTACCTAACCCTGTACCAGATACACAATTGTACCAGATACACAACTGTACCAGATACACAACTGTACCAAACCCTGAACCAGATACACAACTGTACCAGAAACACAACTGTACCAGATCCTGTACCAAATACACAACTGTACCAGATACACAACTGTAACAGATCCTGTACCAGATACACAACTGTACCAAACCCTGTACCAAATACACAACTGTACCAAACCCTGTACCAGATACACAACTGTACCAGATCCTGTACCAGATACACAACTGTACCAGATCCTGTACCAGATACACAACTGTACCGAACCCTGCACCAGGTATACACAACAGCACCAAACCTAGTCTCGTTCAACCAGACACTCGGCTGTCTCCACAAATCTCCGACGAGCAGATAGTCTGGTAAAGACACGCGATAATAACTGTTACCGCTGGGGAGCACTAATTTAGTTTCCGTTGGATTCTCTCTGACATAAACAGTCCATTCCGAGATTTGATGTTAATTAGTTGATCCTTCATCAGATACTAATTGGAAAATCATTACTACAAATACAATAGAAAGAAAAAATACGGTCTTTGACAGCTGGAAATTGCACTTTCATTTTTGCCTCCTAAAGTAATTTTGAAAAAACGGTTTTACCATTTCCCGTGGGTAGAACAGCAAATAAAACCTTTCCTTTCACAGAAGTTTTTATAAACACTCTAGTTGTAAATCCTTAAGCTTAAACGGCACATTCAATCTATGACAAATTTCTTCGGTAGTCGTTATTTTGGAGGTGTGTTGAATCAACCAATCAAATTAAATACCGATATTTTGGTAAACCTCGTTCTGACGTTACAAACGTTATCGCGTGTCTTTACCAGACTCTCTGCTCGTCGGATATTTACAGAGAAAGCAGAGCGTCTGGTTACACGAGACTACACCAAACCCTGTACCAGATACACAACTGTACCAGACCCTGTACCAAATACACAACTGTACCAAACCCTGTACCAAATACACAACTGTACCAGACACACAACTGTACCAAACCCTGTACCAAATACACAACTGTACCAAACCCTGTACCAAATACACAACTGTACCAAACCCTGTACCAAATACACAACTGTACCAAATACACAACTGTACCAGATCCTGTACCAGACACATAACTGTACCAAACCCTGTACCAAATACACAACTGTACCAAACCCTGTACCAAATACACAACTGTACCAAATACACAGCTGTACCAGATCCTGTACCAAATACACAACTGTATCAAACCCTGTACCAAATACACAACTGTACCAAACCCTGTACCAAATACACAACTGTACTAGATCCTGTACCAAATACACAACTGTATCAAACCCTGTACCAAATACACAACTGTACCAAACCCTGTACCAAATACACAACTGCACCAGATCCTGTACCAAATACACAACTGTACTAGATCCTGTGCTAGATATACATGACAGACCTGGTCCCAGTTTCACGGGAAGATAAATCTCCACGGTTTTTTCCTCTGCCCTAAACAAGTCCATGTCTGGATCCCTGTAGCCTTCAGATATGGAACTAAATGCTGTAATGTCAGACCATCACATCATCACTGACATCATCTCAGTCCTCTTACATATCAGGAATAAATACTCACTGTTTGTTGTAAAGAGTCTAATATGGTCCTAAGTCTGATGAAATTTATAATTACATCAATAACAAAAGTGTTTACATAAAACAGTTGTTTAACAGGTGAGATATATACAAAACTAAATATAATTCTGTAGTAATCAAGAATTTGCTGTATATAACATCACATTGAGTACTGCATCCATTGCCCACAATGGTCCAAAATCACTATTTCTCTATAAACTGTTAACCGCATAAGGATCGAACTCAGTGGACCACATATATTAACCACAATTCAATTTTAAAATGTTATTTTTTATGTCCTTTATAAATACTATTGTACAAAATACAAGAAAATAGCTTTGGTCAAAGCCTGTGGCCTATGATTTCTATTCAAAATATTTTAGATTCTCAGATTTTCAAAGAAAGGGTAAAATATCACAATTATATGAAGTACATCATATTCTGGATTAGCTAGGAATTAGAAAAATATAAATCCTCAATTCAGTTTTTCAAATGAAATTTCAATTGCATGAATCAAATGTTCAGCTAGGGTCTGAGTCTGAAATCAATTTGTAAAAACCATATAGTCCTTAGCTAAAGGACATTTAAAGGAACATTATCAATAATCTCCATCATTAATTAAAGATCCTTTTCCAGCAAAATCTAAAAGTATATAGTTAATTAACACAGGTCGTATATGGCATGCAATGAAATATTCAATTACATGTAACAGTATGTAAAAAAAAAAAAAAAAAAGTCAGTACATGTACAATAGTTTTATCGGTCACCAAAATGAAGTCATGCTATATATTATATAATAATGTAAGGGAGACCTGAATCTCATGCATATCAATTAATGTATATATAAACATTTGTTGGACAGAGGGGTTTATGTCTTTATTCACATATATCCATTTTGTAACATGCACAATTGAAATAAAAAATGGTGGATCATCATAAATACTGGTCAGATATTCATGCTGATGCACATGGTATTTAAAGTCATAAAATGTAATTACTGCATGTATATCCATCTTAGATTTGTGATATATTCATGCTGAATTGAAGAAATGCATGCTGGGAAATGTGACTGAGCATGCCCGGATTTTACACCAAAGAACATGATAATACCTGTGGCTTTTCTGCTACTTTCCCTCTCCCCTGATTAGAATGAGAAATAATTACTGATTTAAAGGTGTAACAATACGCAATATATCGATCCTTACATACATTCCAAGTCTGCATGATACGAGTATCGTGTCGTCAGTACGATACCGTGATACAGTTGTAAGTTAAATTTTTCAAAACCTGGAATGATTCCGAGTGCTGTATATCGCATATTTATATCAGGATGTGTATCATGTACTGTGAGGTACTAGCCTACATAAAAGTTTAAAGTGTCTTTCAGGGCCCTGTCCTCACCACAGTAGTACAAGGTGGGAGCTAGTATATAACCTTAATATACTCTGTATCAGGAAGTTAGCATTTCACTTTCACAGACTGTGCCAAAATTGTAGTTCTTGAGAATTTTTTTTTTTTTTTTTCATATTTCTATATATAAAATATTAAACCTCTATCTGGGCCCTCATCTAGCTGTAAGGGTCATAATGTATGTGTGATCAAAATTGAATTTAAAGTACCCAAAGATTTTTTGACAATAACCTTGCAGTTTTAATGAGAGGAAGATTTTTAAAGAATTTTCTTAACATGCAGGGCCCTACAATGTATGTAGAAATCTGAATCCCTATTGAGACATTGCCCTTATAATTTCCCCGTAATGGGAAAAGGGGTTTGAACAAACTTAAATCTGCAGTATAAAAGGAAACTTTTAAGCAAATTTTAGCTTTTCTGCTACAGTGGTTCTTGAAAATACAATTTTTTGTACACCCTACCCTATTTTTCACTATATTTCTTAATTATATGCCTTCTTGGACGGAGACATGATTCGAAGGTCATCTGGGGATATATAGTTTGTGGCTGGTGTGATTGTATACTGGATAAAATAAAAAAAAGTTTTTAAAAAATGACATAAACACAGTGCATAAATACGGATGACTGACAAATTTTGATGTGTAAGGAGAATATAGTAACCCCAGCCTACATGACTCAGATTAGCTAAAAGCGAGATGGAACTTCATTGGAGCCTACATGACTCGGATTAGCTAAAAGCTAGATGGAACTTCATTGGAGCCTACATGACTCGGATTAGCTAAAAGCTAGATGGAACTTCATTGGAGCCTACACGACTCGGATTAGCTAAAAGCTAGATGGAACTTCATTGGAGCCTACATGACTCGGATTAGCTAAAAGCTAGATGGAACTTCATTGGTAGATTTTGGGATGTCAAATACACCTACCCCTTTCAGCAAATACACTCATTCTGATAAAGACAGTTTATAGTGAGTTCACTCCACAAACTCTATCAAAAACATCAATAAAACTGATCATTTGTGGACTAAAAAAGTGGAGTAAAAACACTGAAGTCCTGTGGGATATCTGTTTGTGGACTGCAAGACCAATGGTCAAGAGTGGACAAAATGACAAGAACGCAAATCAACTGCTGTTACCTTGGTACATGCTGCCTTTCTTTACCACTGAGTAAAAATCAAGGAAACAATTATGCATGATGAAGAAACCATTGTCATGTTCTGCTTCAGGAACTAATACAGGTGGGTAGCTGATTGTCAAAGAAGCTGTGATTGAATGTCGATTTGTTTTTAGATATTTTCTATTTAAGTTCAAATCAAGTATTCAAGTTGAGTCTTCACAATTCAAAATGAGGGGACCAGGGATGTTTGATATATTTGAAAAATTCAAAATCACACACCATTGAGAATTGTAATGTTCATGTACTGCAGGTAAATGATTTGGCTTAAAGCTTTGATGGTTATGTTTTATACTGATACACTAATATCTAAGCTGGGATTTGCAGACACACTTGTGCACTATAAGCTTGAGTTTCTCAAGACAACATTAAGCCCATCAATGGAAGGACAGACATTTTCTTTGGGATGAAGCACTAGAAGTAGAAAAGTGGAGAAACTGGAATAGAATGTTCGTACAGTACAACAAAGTAAATACCAAGAAACTTCTGTAACAGAAGAGAAAAGCTTGAATCTAGCTGCTTTATCAGTTAGCATATTTTTAGAATATGCATGTTCCCACAGTTACCATATGATCATGGCATTGAAATCTTGGAATAAATCAACATAAATATGAATTACTGTATAGAGGGGAAATAAATCGCGGTAAAAATTTTCACTATATTCACGGTCTAAACAAATCCGTGAATTTAGGAACTGTGAATATTTTTATCATTCTTTGATACACAATGTGTTTTTAAAAAAAAGGGAAGAGGGCTTATAGTGATTCGAATCCATGAATTTATGAGCCCGCGAGTGTGTCTAAAATGAAAAAAAAAACGCGAAAATTACAACCTGTGAAATTATTCCCCTATACAGTAAGCACATCTAGAAAGGTAAACCTTCTCAATTACAACTGACATTTCAGCATTAAATTAAATTTTCTGTATAAACAGTATAACTTTTCTTTTCCTATTTAAACATTTAAATGATCATATAGTAACCTATAAATAGTGTATTAATTTGATATTAGTTTAATGTTAATAAACTGGTTCCCTTTCAGCCAGTGGACTCAAAAGTCTTGGTATACATTGAAAAAAAAAGAGAAAAAAAGTTAGAGATGAAAAAAACGTAACATAAATGGAAAGTTGGAGATGAAACAAAAATATATATCAAAGAAATGTTCTAAGTGTCGGTTGGATGGAGAAACATTAAACTTTACAAATATCAAGGAGAACCGGGCGTTTAGGCTCTCCCTTCCTGCTTCCTGAACTTTGGACTCCTGTTTAGGAAAAAGATCATCAATTTGTGTGAAATATGTCATCAAATTTGGGATTTATTATCAATGATGAAATTTATCTCACAAAATTTTTGGATAACTCTACATATCTTAATTGGCTTTAATTGTCCACAAGAACCTGAAGCGGTAAGAGACAATTGTGCACCGCAATCAAATGCTGTTGTGGAAATTAACCACTTGTTGATACTGAAGTTAAAATCTTATGTAAATATGTATTCTATAATTGCATGCTGAAACCCATTCTAAATATCAAAGAAATCATATGCATATAAGTTCCCATCAACCATTATAAGAAAACAGATTTATTTTCCTTCTTAAAAAAGCAATAATAACAAAAAAGAAAATTAAAAGCTCGAGATAATTGAGATAAATACTGAAATATAATTTATATCTATACACATGTAGTAGTTTAAAAAACAAATAGAATTATATGAAATAAGTTCAGATTTTACCTGTAGAAAGGATGTTGTTACGTCTCGAGTTAATGTCGACTGTCTGTCGTAATAAACTGACGATTATCTGGGGCCGATTGTTCATGGCCGCATGATGAAGAAGTGACAGACCATGTTCATCCTGTTTGGTCAACCGTGACATCTGCTGGCCCAGAGTCTTACGACACATGTGGACAAATACGATGACCAAACCTCTAATGGCTGCAGCACGTGGACCTGTCATTTGAGCCTGAAATACCCAAACAATACTGTCATTCTTGTAGTGATGTCATTTGATGTTACAGTACTATAAGTACCAAATTCATGGGCTTCAGACGTGTGCAATAAATATATATATAGATATGTTTTCAAAAAACCAGCCATATTTTTAAAATGAAGTACATGAATGCATACAATGTGATAAATTTCTGAAAAGAATCAGCGAAACTGAGCTTCAAAATCCTGAAAACTGAGGGTCCAATCAGGTAGATCGTATCAAAATCCTGAAAACTGAGGGTCCAATCAGGTAGATCGTATCAAAATCCTGAAAACTGAGGGTCCAATCAGGTAGATCGTATCAAAATCCTGAAAACTGAGGGTTCAATCAGGTAGATCGTATCAAAATCCTGAAAACTGAGGGTCCAATCAGGTAGATCATATCTAATTAATTCATTTGTCTGCATCGATACAAAAATTAACTTATCCATTTTGATTGCTTTTGAAATGCCTTAAATGCTGCTGCAGCAGACTATTGCTTCAACAACACTGAACATCTCTGAATTGAACTGACAGCTACAAATAAAATGCAGAACAACGGATACGATCTTAGGTACGAATTCATTGTTTACATTTCACTCAGCCATCCAAAACTGTACGAAAATTACTTATAATTCACCAACAATAGACAATTTTTAATATCGTGGAAATCATTTAGTGCAGGTGGCTTTTGTATACAAAGTTGTAATTGTTGATAATATATATTTGCACTTTCGCTACTGTACGCATCCTTGACATTTGAAGAATTTGATTTTTTTTTTTGAATGCATCACCTGGGCTTAATATACATCCGAAACACCTCAAAACAGTGTTTTTCGATGAAAGGCCCAAGGTGTTCCGGATGCTTAATATACTGATACCTTTAATTTCCCTGTCTTTTTCTTGCCAAAATTTTTTATAAACACATCCCACATGGGCGTGTCCTGCAGGGGGAGGTACTTTCTTTCCAGGTCCACTGTCAACTTGTGGTTGAAGGATTTTATCCAGAGGGGTTGTTGTGGATTAAAGAACGTCTCAAACTCCATGAAGATCATGTAGTATCTGTAACAGTAAAGGATGAAGTCAGCGGGCGCGTTATGTTTCCTTATATTTACATGTCACGAAGATGCACAGTTTCCTATTTACATTTTTGACAAGTTAATAAGTGGGGGGGGAGGGGGGGGGAGAAAAGAATTGCGAATGGAAAAGGAATCTGAAGAACTGCTTAAGAAATTGAAGATTTAACATTAAGATGTGTGGAGAAAGTGAGAGAGAGAGAGAGAGTAAGAGAATGAGAGAGAGAGAGAGGGAGAGTCTCAGAGTAAAAGAGAGAGAGAGAAAAGGATCAAAATCAAGATAAATATCTTAGTAATTCTACATGTTAAAGTAAATTGATAAATAATACTAATTAATATCTGTCTCTCAATCATCTCACAAACAGTAAAATTAACTATACCAGTAGATTTAGCAAGGAGTAAAATTAATATTTTTCTCATCATACTAAAGAACAAAGATTGCAAAGTGTGCAATAGAACAATATCCCAAAACGATGAATACATACATATGTGTGCATGATGTCATAACTCAGCACCCCCCCCCCCCCCCCCCCCCCCCATACGAAAAAAAATAAATAAACCAATGAAAAGAACAATTTTAAAGCAAATTTGCTTTAAGAAAGAATCCTTAATATATATGCAGCAAACAACACCAAACTGATAACTTAAAAAAGTCTTTTTGTATATTTTTCTATTGAAAGAAGCTACCATACATACCAAGTTTGATGAAATCATGGCATATCAATTGAGATATCAGTGTCATCATAATTAAAACATAAATGAGCCTAATGGCACTAACTTTGAAACAGCACCTTTAGAAATTTCTACCATCACCTGGATGTTTTTGGGCTGAAATGCGATTATATAGCTGTACCTATGTACTTCTTCAGGGTTTAATGTTCCGATTCTTTTAAAACTGCCAGATTTTCCTTTACAACCCTGACTTACTCTTTTCCACCGATTTCGACCTTTGGCACATCATAATGCTCTTTAATGGTTTCCATGGAAATGACCTTGAGAAAACCTTTCTCTGCCATTGTCAAGATCTCTGAGTATTTGAGAAGAACTTCTTTTGGTGGACATTCTGGGTCATCTGTTTCGAAATCTATGTTGATGCCTGTCAAAAATTTAGTGCAGTAAATGAAAATACTATTTCTTGTGTTCACATACAAGCTACACATATATACACGTATGTATATCATACACAGCACAGCGTCATAAACAAAAAATCACATCAACACACCTTATCACATTTTTTACTGTAGAATGATATCTACAGAGTACCATAAAGTCACGATAAATACTAGATATCAGCAGACGCGTAGCTGGCTGCCTAAACGCAAGTACGTAGTACACATCATTTGCTAAGAGAGAGAGAGAGAGAGAGAGAGAGAGAGAGAGAGAGAGAGAGAGAGAGAGAGAGAGTAATACTTGGGAAAAATATCTCTGCCTTTGTGTTATATGATTTAGATTTACAATATAATCATTATGCATTCTGAATTTGAAATCATCAACATCATGTGAAATACATGTTGATTGAATTTTTTGCTGTTTTCTACCACACTCAACAATTTTTCAGTTATCTGGTGGCGCCCAGTTTTTATTGGTGGATTTAGAGAGAATCCATGCAGATACAATGTACCTGGGAAGAGACCACCGACCTTCCGAAATGTCATTACCATAATGAATGGTAATGCTATGCATTGCTACAAGGACAGGACAGATGGGCTCGAAATTCTAAGTTCAAAAGGGCCATAACTCCCAGAAAAATTATTGAATCAGAATTTCTTGAAGATATGCACATTTACACAGTGTGTCCTTATTAAAAGATGTGCACATTTACACAGTGTGTCCTTATTAACTACAAAGTTTCACAAAATTCTGTTGAGCAGTCTCAGAGGAGTTGCGCTGACAAGAACAGGACAAACTGACTCAAAATTTCAAGTTCAAAAGGGGCATAACTCTCAGAAAAATTATTAAAACAGGATTTCTTGGGGATATGCACATTTACACAGTGTGTCCTTATCAACTACAAAATTTCATGAAATTCTGTTGAGCGGTCTCAGAGGAGTTGCGCCGACAAAAAAGGGACTGACAGACTGAAGAACGGGTCGAAAACATTATACCCTCCACAACTTCGTTACGTGGGGTATAATTATTGTTTACTTTATTTAAGTTAACAAAGATATAAACCTTTGTTTAGAAAAAGAATTTGCAATGTACAAATGCAATCATACCTCCATGCAGATGGAAGTATTTGTTTTTGTCGGGGTAAAAATTCTTGCATTTGAAGTCCTCCCCCAACATCAAGGGCGGTAGTTCCTCTTCTGTTTTACACTGGTCCTCTGTAAATAATTAGCTTTTATCTTAGTAAAGCAATTCATTATCAAACATTCTAGTATCTTTACAAATGGTAAATTATATATATATTTTTTTGTTTGTTTGTTTGTTTGGCAAACATCAATAAATAAAAATTTCAAACTTCTGATTTAAATTCTGAATAATGACAGTCTTACAACTGAAAATACAAATGATGGATATAACAAAATGAATAAGGAATAAAAGGAATAATGAAAAATAAACCATGAATGCCTACCCCCCACCCACCCAGTCAGTTGGGCATGCCTAATGTCACAAGGATTTTAACATCCATTAGACTACATGTAAGTCTATATTGGATATATTTCAAAGCTGTCTCATTTTTAGCTCAAAAGTTGTGACCCTCATGTTTTTGCTTAAAGGTCAAAAATCAAGATCAAGATCACAAGGACACCAAACCTGAAAACTTTTGTGCAGAAATCGAAGTCCATTCACTTAATTAAGAAAAAAAATTTTTATTTTGCCACAGACAGTTGTGCAGGCCAAAAACTACATATGTTATATATATATATATGACTAGTAAGTGCATGGCCTCAGAATCTTCAATTTTGTGGCAAGTAATATCATTGTTATCAAGTTATTTCTAATATATATTTACATTTCCAATGTTTTTGCTTTTGATATATACAAATTGTAATGATAGTTATTTCCTCATGAATGCACTGCAGTTGTGAACAATGTGTGCTTGATTCTTGATGATTATAGCGCCTCTATTTTAATGGCTGGGAATTCTGGCAGAAATAAAAGTAGAAGGTTGAACTTCATTTTTGAAAATACATGAGGGTATGAAGTGCAATGCTTCATGCCAGCATAAATGCGCTTCTTGAAGTATGCCAGCATGAAACATGGCAGTTTGTATACCCGCGTGTATTTTCAATAATGAAATCTATTTCTTAATTAATTTAATCATTGATTTAGTGTACCATATAGCATCATTGATTGCATTTATTATAAAATTGTGCACATTGTAAATGGCAATAGTAGACATAAGTATATAAACATTAAAATAATTTTGAATATGAAATAAAGATACCTGTAATAATTAATTTTGAAATTAAAGAATTTCTGAAAAGACATGATTGTACATACATGTATATGTGTACAATGTATACTAGTAATTATAATAATTGAATGTTAATCTTACAAGTTTGGTAAGTTCTCTACTGATAAATTTGTATATACATATCAATATTGTATAGAAATTCTTGTAATTAACAATTCCTCTAAATCAAATCACCAATTATGAATAATTTACACCTCAAAAATCTACACACCAGGAGTACCCATCCTTAGGAAATAGAGTTGTTTTTGCAGCTATGAATATACAATAAAGAATACTCTATGCTATCTTTATTATTTTGCTTACCTGATTCTATTTCTAAAACAATTGTTAACAAGTTTACATTGCTGAATTTATACAGTTTACTCTTCACATATTGAATGTCTGGGGACCTCGTAAAAATGTTCAATATACATCCCGAGTTTGAGATTATAAGCCAAAAACTGTGATAAACAGAATCATACACATTTCAAAATTTAAAAAAAAACATCTACACGCACTGCATGTATTAATAAATTTTCTCTTTTTACATTTTAAAAATAAATTGGGTCAGTTTGTTCTGGTTTTGTTTAGAACATTTGATGTCAACGAACAATTCAATTTCTGAGTGCTGAGGCTGTGTAATACGTCGTCATTAACGTCACATTGCTTCTGAATGAAGTTGATTAAAATAATACCAGCTCTTGCAGCCATATTTAATCAAACATTCTTATGTTCATTGACATAATTTCCAGATCTTATATGCTTTCTTTTTGGTGCATAGTCTCTAGATATATATAGGCCAGCATCAACCACTGCCAATGCTTGATCAGTCGCAGCATTACTTATAAATCAGAGAAATTGCTATTTTCACTCTTGTCTTCAAGTTTTTATCTAATAGTATTCATAATGTATCTCATTAGAAATAACAGTTTTCTGTTCTATGGAATAATATATGGGACCTTTCATACAATACTAGCTTCAATAATGTAGACCTCTCCCAAATTTTTTTTGGGGGGGGGGGGGGGGGATTTTTTGAAAAAGTCAAAATAAAAAAATTGGAGAGGGTTACATTATTGCAGCTAATACAATATGTGTCTATTGATTCCTAGCTTTTAAAAGTTTTTAGTTTTATCATTGAAATTTCTTATGTTTCAAAAACCTGTTCATATCTATATATCAACAACAATCAACATGATTAAAGCCCAAAGAAAAAATATCAAGCAACCTGCCGACTTCCTGAATGGAAATGTCAGGTACTCAGTATCTTTAACATACCAAATAAATCAATGCATATAAAGATAAGGCAAGCTAAAAATCTGACACCATTTCATGCATCTAACATGTTTGCTAACTAGTGACCGAATTGTTTAAATCCCCCCTTAGCAGATCCAAATCAAAGTATATCTGTCAGCACCTTTGTGGATTAGTGGTTTAAACTATCAACAATATGACAAAGGGATATATGTCTCTTTAAAGAGCATTTGGTATTGTCAACAAATATAATGTATTTACCCTTCATTAAATACATATTTGTTTACTGGGCTTGTAACACTATATTCCAAGCTAAGTGTGTCTGACAAGAGGTATGATGTTTTTATCCCCATTCAATAAAATGTTATACCTTAATATTCACTTTATTCAAACTTGAATTACAAAATTTTCACACTGTAAGGGACTTAAACTAAAATGTTATTATAAACTTAATTGATAATTAATATAATCGATGAAAAAGTAAGATAACAAACAATGATTCAGAATAATCTCATAAATCAGTCCCATGCACACAGCAGACGTGGGATCAGGTGTCTAGAAGGAGTTTACAAACATCGATCTCCTTTTGACCAGTCAAATTTAATATGGATTCTCCCACGTTTTATTTATTCACTTAGCAATATTCAACACTTAATATAATTTGTAAGAAACATGTAATATACACCTATATACACACATGAAAGGCAAAGATAACGAACATTGATCAATCTCATAACTCCTATAAGCAATACAAAATAGAGAGTTAGGCAAACACGGACCCCTGGATATACTAGAGGTGAGATCAGGTGCCTAGAAGGAGTAAGCATCCCGTTGACCGGTCACACCTGCTGTGAGCCCTATATCTTGATCAGGTAAATGGAGTTATCAGTAGTCAAAATTATTGCACCAAGAACGGCCCAATAACCGGCACGAAACAATGCCAGACAAACATTTACATGACACTCAATCATACTCTAAATAGAAATACATAACACTCCACAGAGAAACAGCTGGTGCTTTATCACACTCCATAGAAACAGAGGGTGTCTCATCATTCCCTTACTCCTCACCTCCACTTTTCTCCCATTATCCAGTACTTATGGGCCCTTTATTGGTACATTTCTTTCCACCAGTTGTTCATCCACCTCCCACCCCTACCCCACTCATACTGCTTATCTCCCACCCCTACCCCACTCACACTACCCATCTCCCACCCCTACCCCACTCACACTACCTATCTCCCACCCCTACCCCACTCACACTACCTATCTCCCACCCCTACCCCACTCACACTACCTATCTCCCACCCCTACCCCACTCACACTGCCTATCTCCCACCCCTACCCCACATATACTGCCTATCTTATGATAACAAAATTACTTTCAAAACTCTTGATGACATTTAGAGGAAAGGTACTTCTTGCTTTATCAACACCATTACCTGAGAGATCTGGAAGGAATCTGGTCAGGTCTGGGATTTTCATCCTCTTCCTCATTCCAATCAAGAAAGGTGTTAAAAAACTCACTAGTTTCAGAACAAAAAGTTGTCGTCGAATTTCTAATTTCTTGGTTATATTATCACGTAGCATATTTTCATGCATCTGAAGTCTTGTATTGACACGTTCATAATCATCATGGTTTATTCGATCGTCTAGAAGTCGAACTATGCTAGAAATCGTCATATCAGACTCCATCATGTAAATATCTTTCTCGTGCATCACTTTCTTTTGAAATAGAGTCATTTGCATACAGATGTCTTCCACGTGTTTCATGAAGTGAATCCTCTCCTTGATCATATCTGGATCGTCGTCATTATCGAATTGTAGGTCGTTATAGGCATCACAGTAGTCGGGGTCCTTTCCTATGTCTATCATACCTAGAAAACACAGTATCAACATGGTTATGCACAATTCTGTGATGGATACCTGCTTTTTCAATCAGGCAAGCACTCTCTGTCATCATAAAAACAACATATGACAACTCACAATGCACTTTCACAAATCTATGGTAGAAATTTATTTACTGCAACAGTAAATAACGGTATAAGTTCACAAAATAATCTTGGAAATAAATTGATCAATTAATAACTAGTGTTTGATAAGTGTACCATGCATACCGTGACTGGTGAAGTCCGACAGAAATGACTTTTCTTTTTCAGGTTTTCCATTCTGTTTTGAGACTTGAAAGTGTTCCCTCCATTTGTCGTTGAATTTTGTCCGTTTTTCCTTGGGAAAGTACGCCCCGTGCCACAGGGATTTCATCATGTAATCTACGCTGATTAACAGCTGACCTGCACACAAAGAGAAAGGGTTCACAGCTGAGGAAATATCATTGGAGATATTATATTTTAGTGTATAATACTCAAATCTGATTGGTTGAGAAGCATTTGAAAAACATCAACATATTTCCCTCTGAGAACAGAAAGCACGCACTCCAGGGTGATAGTATCTAGCAAAGGGTAACAAAACTTGACAACGGGTCATATAACAATTGTCCCATATTAATTGTGTCAAATTTATGTGAGTATGGTTTGCCGTAGATTGTTAGACGACGTCGTTTATGAGTTTGTAATCAGCGCTAATACCTGCATTGATATACAAAATATCCCATAACAGTGATTGATGATGATCAAATGTCAACAGACATGAGTTTTTCTGCTTTGTTGTTTACACAACATTCAGTATAATAAAACAAATATTGCATATAGTTGACGGTAAACATTGAAAATTTTCCCCCCTCGGTAAACCATTGTCAACTCAGATAGGCCTTGGTTGACAAAGGTTTTCTCAGGGTGAAAATTGTCAATGTTACCCTAAACTACGTGCAATATTTATATAAAATAATCTAATGATTGTCAATATCCGAATCATTTTCCAAATTGGCATTCCTGTTGTTATTTATTTGGAGGTTAATTAGACATCACATTCTATCATCCATCTGATAAAAGCGAATGAAAATGACAAAGACCTAAAGCATGAACACATTAACACACACATTCTTCTTCTTCCTTCCTAGTCCTTGTTGCGCCCGTGGGCACATACGGCAAGGGACACACACATTCTAGTGGCCACATATAAATCAGAACTTCTTATATTTTGTAGACAACCTAATCCAACCTCGATTACTACTACTGCATACATTCTGAACATACGTACCAATATGTGTATCCATGAATGCCGGGGGGAGATTGCAACTCGTGCCCTGGTCGTACAGAGCCTCTAGCGATATACTAGGGGTCTGATTCAGCACATAAATCCCATATGTCAGCTCTCGGATTACTTGGTGCACCTCACGATAATCCAAGTGCATATCATTTTCATCCAAAATTGGATCCTCTGGTATCATAAGAACACAAGCGTTGGAGTTTAAGGGATTCAAACCTACATTTTAAAAGGATGATCATAAAATTCAAATAAAAATCTCATATATACAAAACGTGAAATTTCTTGATATTCATTACAAAAATTATACATACATGTACATTGTATGTATGATTGCATCAGTCATTTAAAAAGCAATTGTCTTCATTTTACACAAAGGCATGAAAATTTATTTGACCACAATGACATATAGTATGACTTGCCTTTAATGAGGCCTACTGGTTGATCGTAAGCCATTTTGAAGTCATCTGAGAGCAACCAGTGATTTTTGTGGTAGCCAATCAACTCCTGAATTCTGAACGCAGGGGTGGAGAATTTCTCAAAGTACGTGCTAGCCATGCGTTCCATTTTGGCCTGAAGCTGGGCTTCATCCGTCTGTTCCCCCGGCTGGGGGGTCCCAGCGTTCATGATCGACATGGCACCTATCTATAGCACCTAAAAATACACGTATATACATATATATAGTACTCATGATTGACATGACACTATCTATAGTACCTGAAAATACATGTACAGACATATAGTACTTTCTCTGTTATTCTACTCAATTCAGTTTATAGCCACTGGTCCATTTGCGAAGATCAACTATGGTGACGGAGGAGAGAAAATTCCATATACACACCTGAGTTTTACAATCTTAACAGGTTAGAGTTTGGTTTTTCTTTAAATTTTTACCATATGCTATATTCATAAATGTTTGCAATGTTCATGAAAAAGCTGTTAATTTTTCTGTAAGTACCAGACATACTGTTAATCAGAGCTTTAATTGGTGAAGTTTTCATAGAAACAAAATAATTTGTCTTACCATGCCAATTAGTATATGGCAAACTGAAGCATCTATATTTTTTCTGTTTTTGGTCTGCAGTATCACTACACATGTATGCATTCTTAATTAAGATAATGATCATTACAGTCCATTATATGATATCACACTGCACACTTAAATTATAAATATAACAAGTAAGGAGAAAGTACAATGGACCAGATTTGGATATGAACCTCAGGGCCCACTGTATATCTAGCCAGGTGCTCTTCCAACTGAGCCATCTGAACTGTATCACCAGCGATTTCAAGAACCTATTTCTCTGACCGCCACATATATATAATCTATTATATTGCACCCACGTGAATATTAACTCGGGTAAAAACCTCAGTTCTGCATCACTGATGTCTGGTTATACTATAATGAATGTGTAAATTATAGATTTTGCTTGTAAAGATAAAATATATATATATTGATCTAGTGAGACCTCAAATTAGATTATGCTTGCAATTAATCCATACTGTATCATATAGGCAAGAACTAAACTACAGATTATGTATAAATTGAAAATTTTGTAATACGAGTATTAAGTTCACGGTGAAAATTTTAAAAAAGAGTTGACAAACAGAAATATTATCTTGTTGACACATTGTTTGATTTAATCTGATATTACCTAACACGGCTATACACACACGTGTACGAGATATAACTTTATAATCAAGCTTACCTCTCCTGGATCAAACATGGGGAAATTCCATATTACACTCAAAGAAAACCGCACACATGATAAAACATGCTATAACTTTATTTTCCATTCTATGTATCCCCGCTGTTCATAGATTATCACTGAATAAAACATCCCCGGCTACAGCTAATAATAAACTGCCTACCATGTCGGTGAGCGTCCTCGGTTACGGGGTGTTGCGTTGTGAAAACAACCTTTCTTCGGCTGTGGCATTCCTTTTAAACATACCGACAATATTTGTTTAACCTCGATACAAGTCTCAGTTTTGTAATTACATACATCTAAAGAACTTTACCTGCATTTTTGTTAAAGTGTCTAATTCATTGTTTCTACAACCTGTTGGTGTCGACGACGATGTACAAATAAAAGCGAAATTTTGATTGGTCACTTTCGTTAACTCTCGAGTAATCTCGCAAGTGTTTCTCGTCACTTTCGCCCCCCCCCCCCCCCCCCCCCTTTTTTTTTTTTTTTTTTTTTTTTACTTTAGTATATACTTCATGAGAACTATCAATCGGAACTCACTCGGCCTATTCCAGAGTGATGTTCCGATTGGAGGACAATTTCATGTGGACTCATTTCTGCGATTATATATTGTTATGTAGAGTAAAGTTTATATTTTTGTTGACATATCGCATGACTGTTTAAAGCAAACATGAACTTCTAAATTTGTACTAAAAACTTTTATAAAATAAAATATACTAGGCCTAATTTGTAATCACACATTATAAATATTTGCATATCAAAACTACCATACATTGTATAATTACTTATATCACATCAATATGATTTTTTTTTTTTTTAACAAATTTTAATCAATGACCTGAAACGATGATTATAATCAATTATGTATAATTACAAATTGCCAATACAGTTAGCCCATTGGTTATAATTCTGTTGATGAAGGGATATATCCTGCAGGGTTCGAATTCCATCTAATTAAATATATACTATATTAGATCTGTTTGCATACTAGCATGTATGCGAGTATGCGGGCAGATTTAACGTCTGATTTTATTAGATTGTACGTGATCAAAAGTAGATTCAGTGGCGCCGCTTTAATGAGGCAGGGGTTCTGGGGGCCGCCCAGTAGGTCTGACAGGGCGAAGCCCAGGGGGCGAAGCCCCCGCAAGCTTCTGGATTTTACAGATTTCACAGGGTTTGAAATGTGTCTCCTATCTAAGTCGTTTGTACTATTTTCTATCATTTTTAATAAGGTGAAATTAGTAAAATGACGCAAATTTTAAGGGTTTTTGAAAAAATTAAGTTCTCCCAATAAAGTAATTCAAGAAATCGACAGATTTTGTCATTTATTTCTCCGGGAGTGGAAGAAATTACTGCTTCTTTTATCGTTTAGTACATTTTTCTAAACAAGATACCACGATTTACCTTGAATTTTAAAATTTTAGATCGGGAGGGGGGGGGGGCGGCTGCCCCCCCCCCTCCCTAAATCCGCCACTGATATTAGACCTTTAATAAATCAATCTATAAAAATACTTGTAAGGGGCGGATCCAGATTTTAAAAAAAAAAATTTTTTTACTACCCGTTCCAGCCACGAGGAGGACTTTATAAAACATTTAGAACCGTTTTTGTTTTGTCGTGTGTGGTTTTATTTTAAGTGAGATTCTCTTATTTTTAAATTTAATTAAGCAAGACATGAACAACATTCCCTTAATTTGCCTGGCGAACTCTTCGCATATTGCTCATGTAGCAGGAAGTGAGAAAATGCAGCGGATCAGACTGGCGTTCGAACCTGGACCCCCTGAATCTCTACTCAGGTGCTCTACCTGAACTGAACTATCTGGCCACCGGAGATCGAACTCGACTGACCGCTACACTCGTCATGGAATGGTTAATACGCATAAGAGCCAGGGTCCATAACCGATCTTCATTCATACGTAACTGGTTAGGTGCAGCCTTAAACCTAAAGTGTTTTAATGTTCGTCTGTAATTCAAAACGTTGCCACCGCCGCGGTGGTCGAGAGGTCAGAGCGTTCGCCCCGCATGCGGAAGGCCGGGGTTCGAATCCCGGCCGCGACAGACCTAAGTCGTTTAAACAGGTAGTGACAGTTCCAGCATCAGGTGTGAATGTCACGGGTCCTCGGAGATGGCCTTAAAAACGGATGACCCGTGTCACAGTAGGTGTGGCTAAAGAACCCTCACTGCTCAATGGCGCCTAGCCTGGTTCCGGCCTACCCATAATGCTCCGCACAGTACTGTGCGGAGCATTATGGGTAGGCTGGAACCAGGCTAGTAAGCGCCGAGCATAGGCCTAAATTTGAAGCCCTTCACCGGTCTTGGTGACGTCTCCATATGAGTGAAACATTCTCGAGCGAGACGTTGAGCAAGATACAATCAATCAATCTAAACGTTGCCAGCAAACTGTCAGGTCTGTCCATTTCTTTCATATTTGCACAACCCATTCAATCTCCACTCTAACATCAGGATGTACACTTTCCGAGTCATCAGGTCATGGGTACCTGCATGTAAACGAAATCGAAACGAAACGAAATCTACCGAAACGAAATGAAATCTACCAGAACGAAACGAAACCCAACGAAACGAAACCTACCGAAACGAAACGAAACAGATTGTATAACCGAACTTTTTAAATTAAAATAATTAAAAATGGTATCTTAGGCCCCTGTGAAAGTTACTACAGATAAATAAAATTCGCCTCCCCTTTGATGTAGGCTTTGGGCTTGACTGATACAAAGTTTTAAAAGTTGGAAGGGGGTGAGTAAGGACAAACTACATATCCCAAGTTGATTAAATACCATATGAAATTAGTTTCGGATCAGAACGGAGGGTTACAGTCTCAAAGGTCTGGGGAAACACACTAAACGAGGGGTGGGGGTCACCGGCGTTGGATCCGCCTTTGGGTATAGATACATTGTTTGAAGAAGCTGGTGTCTGAGAAAGTTGAGAGCAGGAAGAGCTCTTAACCTCTTATTTTATCTCTAACTGCTGAGGTGCGAGTACTTTCAATAATGAAATAAATTAAATAGTATACCATATTATATGAATGCAGTTCGGTAAGATATATATACATGTATTATTAAAAATTATTATTGATATGTAGTGAGTCTAAAGATAACTCTATACATTTGGGGTATTGCTAAGACGGGGAATTGAAAACGGGACGGGAAACGGAAATTGTTTTATGCAATAATATCAGGAGGAGGTCAGCATTTTGTAAAATCAAAAGGCTTATGAACAAGGGAAGCATATATTACAAAGAGAACGGGAGGACATACTCAGAATCCACCGTTTGATATACTACATACAAATACACAATATCCACATGTATACATAGATTTGTCTTTAGAGCAAAAAAACACTGAAATACGTATTTATGCCCAAACGCGGATCCAGCGCTGGCGACCCCACCCCTCGTTAAGACCTCTGACCTGTGAGACTGTAACCCTCCGTTCTGAAATTTATGGATCTGAAACTAATTGCACATGGTGTTTAATCAACTTCGGATATGTACGTTTTGCTTACTCAACCCCCCCCCCCCTTCCAATTTTTAAAACTTTATATCAGTCAAGCCCAAAGCCTACATCAAAAGGGAGGCGAATTTTATTTGTATGTGGTAACTTTCACAGGGGCCTAAAATACCATTTTTAATTACTATAATTAAAATAGTTCGGTTGTACAATCTGTTTCGTTTCGGTAGGTTTCGTTTCGTTGGGTTTCGTTTCGTTTCGGTGGGTTTCGTTTCGTTTCGGTAGATTTCGTTTCGATTTCGTTTCGCACTTTACAGGTACCCTCAGGTCATTTGCTATAAGCGACTAACGTCACAATCGCCGAGTTTAGCCATTCGATCAGGGACCAGTGTAATCTCGGTTGAGATTCGGCTCGGCTGCCAAATATTCAGCCAAGCCGAATCTCAGCCGTGATTAGGACCAGTGGTAATACTGAATAACAGGGACCATCACCTTTCTGGAACCTACAATTTAATTCTTGATATGAATAATAAAGAAAGGGGATTGCAATATCGGCCTTAAAATGATCAGAAGGATCAGTGAGCCAGCATTGCCTCTGCATGTGTGTTTGCCTCTTACACAATCTTGGGACCTTTACATCGATCTTCAACTCATCAGCCATCTTTTTGCTGTTCGTAAACCAACTTTCAAACTCAACGTCCATTTTTTGTGCGCATATCTTTAACTGTCGCAATGTGCTGTTTAGCTAAAGATCTGGATGGGAAATTTTGCAATGTTATTGTTTCAAGTGTAGTTTCTGCTAATTTTACCTTTTCTGATGATGATAAAGAGGAAAGAGACATTTTGCCAGTGACAACTTCATCAAAGTCCAATCCCGAGACTGGGGCTGTTTGTTACTAGTCGATTCCTCTGGCAAGGGTTCGTCTTTCTCATCTATGTCGACATTGTTTGGATTTGGAATGGCAATCCTAAGCAGGAAAATCATCCGTTTTTCAAGGGTGGACTTTCTGAGGCGGACTCTTGAGAAGAATCGTCTTTCTCATGACAAGATACGACATGGTTTGGTCTTTCGTTGATCAAATTTATACTCACAAGTCATTATCAACATAGGATGACTTTGTAGTGAAGGTTGAGGAAGAGGGCGTAATGTCCGATTATACATAATTATCCCTGTTTATTGTCACATTTTGTAATGATGGAAATGTGACAATTGATCGATTCAAGACTTGCAAATGCACACTAGATATGGAGCAATGGCGAATAGTAGCCATCTTTCATCAATCATAATATATTCTGCAGAGATTTCGTCAGGTCATCTGACACCCTAGCTTTGTCAGAAACGGACATTTCAAGAACATACTGCAAATATCTCCGAATGAACGACATGTAGATGTACATGTATGAATAGAATAGAATATGATTTATTTCCAAATTAGGGCCCTCTCGGGCATACAGCATACATGATTGTTAACATTTCAATGTGCAATGACGATAAAAAGAAAAGAACAAAACAAGAGTAAAATATGCACTATTAGTATGAGCAATGTTCATACATGAGACATTTTGAACATGATAAGACTTATTTGTATTATATGTAAGTACCACCGTGTATCCTAATGCAAAACAGTCAGAAATACACACAGGAATATATATATATATATATATATATATATATATATATATATATATACATGTACATAACAACTCTACATGTAATAATAGTAAAGGTAGTATAAGTACATATGATTAACTCCACTGTAATGCAAAAGATACCACGTATCTTGGCGGAGATGACTGTAAATGTTCACCGCTTATTCGACAATACAACGAACTCGACATTCGACATGTCTGCTTTGTATTAGAAATCGACCGAGAAAATCCAGTCCTTATCCCTGATAACCTTAATATTGGTGTAAGATTGTGATGTGATTCGTCATTTGACACCAGTAACCTGCGCTTTTTATCTTTCCTAACAGATGGCGATCAATTGCTTAATTCCATGTTAGTTACCGGAAGAACATGTGTTAGCGATACCTCTCTTATTTCAGTGAATTCCAACCTTCTCTTGCGGCTTTGGAAAGACTTGGCAAATATATATGATTCCCATCGATTTATTTTATCCATTTCATAGATTCATTGATCGTCCCGCTCGAGATATTTTCACTCACATGGAGACGTCACCATTACCGGTGAAGGGCTGCAAAATCTAGGCCTATGCTCAGCGCTACGGCCTTTGAGCAAGGAGGGTTCTTTATCGTTCCACACCTGCTGTGACACGGGACCTCGGTTTTTGCAGTTTCATCCGAAAGACCGCCCCATTAGTCGCCTCTTACGACAAGCAAGGGGTACTGAGGATCTATTCTAGCCCAGATCCCCACGAGAAAGTAAAATATAGAATATAAATGAAAAAATTATACAATAAGAATAGAAAATATACAATACAAATGGAATTTTTTACAATACAAATGGAAATTATACAACACAATTGGAAAATACATGTATACAATATTGCAACGCTTGACATGTCGTGCCCATTACCTAGCGATGCATTGTGCAAAGTTTGGTTGAAAATGGCACGCTGGTTCTGGAGAAGATTTTGAAAAATTCTCAGTTTATTTTTGCTATTATCTCCCCTTTGAGAGGAATATTGCCCTTAAATTGAACATAATTGAATCCCCTTTACCCAGGGATGCTTTTTGTCAAGTTTGGTTGAAATTGGCCAAGTGGGTTTGTAAAAGAAATAGAAAATATGAAAAGTTTACTGACAGACGAATGTACAATAATCTCTTCATTCGGAATTAACTTCGACACTATGAAAAGGAAATGCGATAGCTTGGTCAAGGAGCGGCCGCGACGTCAATAGCCACTTAATTGAAAATATTAATTTCCAACATTTATGAAAAAGCTACTTAATTGAAAATATCAATTTACAGCATTTATTGAAAATATATTACCGTAATACGACAGTCGCATGTAACAAACTTTGTAGAAACAGTATTTTAAGAATGCTTTAATCCTTTTCACACGTCTTATTCTTTATTATTTTCATAAAAACTAATACAATATTATTAATTTTTAAAAACCGTCAATGAGGCCAGCAATTCTTATTATTAGGTTCACACACAATACTATTGAAATTAAATTCCTCAGGAAGAGGAAATCAAATATATTTTTCAGAAATAGTAATGGTCCGCTCTCTCATTGAAATCGGGAAGGGAGGGGGGCTAAAATCTCAAATTTTTGTTCCTCTGAAAATCAAAAATTCTGTTCGGGGGTTATAAACATAAAAATAACTTGGCCTTGGTCTGATTAAATTTATTTATAAATACAATCACTGGAAACAAGTAAACACAATTCGCCGACTCTGCAACAGATATTTTCACCAAATGGAAATATTCCATCTACACTGAGAGGAAAAAATGGATTCGAAACTTCATGATCTAGCAAGAAATTTTGTGTGGAGTATCATCAAGGCTGACATAAATGCTCAAAGATGTCTGAAATTCTCCGATCTCTTTGGAACTTGGGAAGCTGTATATACCTCTTATGTGAGTCCAGTAGCGTTCCTGATCCCGTCTTTAGTGACCATTGTCATGTTAATTAGTTTCAAACAGGGTAAACTATTTGGAACGACACAGAAATTTATCATCAGCATCCTGTTGTTTAATTTGTGTTTCATTTCTGTGTCTTCGTTCAGAGACGGGCTCTTGGCTGCATTTGATATGAACTATGGCTGTATCGAGTACGATGTCTGTGCTTTGATCATGTGGTCCTTCCAGATACAAAGGCTACTTCATGGAACTTCCATTTGGTTAA
Organism: Ostrea edulis; assembly: GCF_947568905.1. Taxonomy (NCBI): domain Eukaryota; kingdom Metazoa; phylum Mollusca; class Bivalvia; order Ostreida; family Ostreidae; genus Ostrea; species Ostrea edulis. The sequence goes on along the minus strand of NC_079173.1, from coordinate 16,630,811 downwards.
AAACCCTGATGATTTTGCATCAAGTCATTCTTGTCGCGTTTCCGTTCAAAATTAGACAAATAAATTTCAAAAGAATCTGGTTTGGTTGCGCTGTGCTACATCTAATCATGGTGGCTTTAAATCAGGTGGATTATGGAATACCGAGCTATGAAATGGTTCCCATTATTCAGGAATACAGACCGGGACGTCCACTGAAACGAATCATCGGCTGTTCTCCACTGGATTCTAACCACGAATATTCTCTGCCGATACATTATTTTTTCTTGTCCTATTTTCAAATATTGCCACTTTTGACACAGATTGGTGAAATTTTCGTTTTGCAGTATCTTTACAGAAAGAGTACTAAAAAATTGGCCATATTGACATCAAATATAAGACCTAACAAGACGAAAAAACTCAAGTTCATCATTCTCATGAAAGTCAACATATTTCTGGGAATCTCCTTCATTGTACAGGAACTGGCATCCATTGTGCTGCCATTTTGGGGGAGATATGATCTACAGATTTTCAATTCTAACCATGATTCCTCTCAAGGCATGTTCATTGTACTGTTGTCAGTATCATACATGATAGGGAGACCCATAGATCTTTTGATTTATGCTAGTTTAAGTACGGTGTTTAGAACGTGGGTTAGGACGATTTTTCAAAGGCTTATATGTAGATGTAATGTGAAGTAAATACTTAGGAAATAGTGAACATTTTTATACCACCCCATGTAATGTAAAGATTAGTTTTATCCAATAATCTTACATGACGTTTGGTAGTGACGTCATATATTATTGTAATGGCTTATAAGTCTTCGTTTATAAGCTAGAAAAGATTTTACGACCACGGGGGCTCGGTTGTCAGATATTGAAGTTTTGTATTATTTGTTACCGAATAATAAATTGAAGATTTGCATTATTTGCGTCCGAATAATAATTTATATAAATAAGACACGTAAATGTGATGTAACTTACATGTATATATATACATGTATATGTAATTTGTCATTATAGATCAGTTCAAAATGCAGGAAAATGCATAAACAGCACAATCTTGATAAAGTGCTTAAATTGCCAGTGAATTCTTTCCTGTAGAATTTGAATTCTATTCATTTGATAATGTACAAATGAAAACAGTGAAATTGTGCTTATTTTACTTTTTCACGAATTAGACAAGCTCTTCAATATACCGTGCTTTTTGTGATTTTGCTTTAGCAGATGTTAATTGGAGGGTACCTGATTATTTCGTCCAAGTGCTTGCACAAAAATTATAACCTGGGATGCTCGAACTCCGGAGTTCTTTTAAAAATGATTTTCAATATCTTGAATTATATTTTATTGGGTGTAAATTTTTGTATTAATATGATAAACAGCCCCTCTAATCAAGCACAAGAGGTTTTAAGATGCTGAATATGAAAAGCACATTTTTATTAAATATGATGCAAGTACATTTAGATTTAGTGATTGAATGTTCGCGTACATTATTCAAAGAGAAGAAAAACGGGTAGTACTTTTTTTTTTTTTAAATTGCTTTGGTGTTGTTGCTCAGCAACTAAATGGTTTTTGATATATAAATATATGATTGATATATATATATATATATATATATATATATATATATATAATATTATCAGGATAGTAAGTGATATTTGTTTGATGTTGCAATGTTTATCATATTCAGTAGAACATATACTAATATCGACAAAACATCATATTGTTAAAACTGATGGAAATGTAAATAAAGTACGAATTTTGCACTTGATGACATTTGACCTTAATTCTCTTCATTCTCTCTATCATAATTTTGTTAAAACCCTTTTAAAATGATGAAGATCTGTCCAAAGATTATATTTTTAAAATAATGGGACATTTACTAATCACCATGCCATGTATTTATGTGTAAAATGTGTCGAATGGATGCATAAAGGCAAATTATGGTCAAAATTGTACTGTGAGTGTTGTTACTTTCAATAAAATATATTTTTGTCAATAAGGTGTGATGTTTTTGTAGTATTTTAAGAGAGACACATCGGCTGAAATATCGATTTAGAATTTCCTATTTTGACTCTGATTTAGTGAAAGGAGTGGGAGAGGTTATAACATATTTACTTCAGAGAGAAAAAAGATTTTAAAAATCTGCACTTATATGACATTTGACTCCGTAGATCTCTTAGAAGTCATAGGATACCATAAGGAAATTTGTAGAAAAAAAAGTTCCCTGTCAAATTATATGTCATATGCCTACCCCAAATCAGGCACATATAGATTTAAGTAAATTTTTCAAAATGCCATTTACTCTTTCAAAAGCACTAAAAAGTGTCGATAGAGAAAGGGTTTGGGTTCATTTCTATACATCCAACAAGTGTGTGACTTCTTTTTGTCAACAGTCACTCGTAATTATTTGGTACTTTGAATGAAGCAATGAAGTGATATCCGGTCAATGATAACAAAGAACGATCCAAATAACCCGAAATTTAAAGAACCTAAAAAGTATCAGAAATTCTCTGACGTGACGTAAGTAAAAGAAATGAGTTAACTCTAGTAAATTAGTAAACTCAAGTAAATTAATGGAATGTAGTTGTCTATGAATATTTCCTATTTAAAAATCTAGAGTAGTTTGAATTCCCCCAAGTAATTAAGATCGTTAAATTCACCTAGGATAAATGTAACTTAATGATAGTACATGTAACTTTAAAATCCAAAGAGTTATCTTTTATATATAAAATAGCAAATTTTACCTTCGTCTCCAACTGGAAAACAAAAGCCCTAAAGCCCTCTTCAACAAACTGAACTTGCTTTTATATTCTTAAGGGAAAGTATGTATGAGTTTTTCGTTTTAGCAAAACGGAATCCATGCAAATAAAATGGAGAAACATAACGGGAAATAATTCCGTTTTGATAAATAAACTTACTCAAAAGTAGCTTACAACTAAATATAATTATGTCTAGGTAATTTTAACTCTACAAGTAATTAATTAAATGTGTAGGTTTAATGGATCTATCACCATAGGGATCTAGTTTGGCGATTCCTTCAAAATAAACCAAAAGCATCTCATAATGCAATTCACCGAAGATTGGAAAGTGTACGATAAATTACATTTAAACAAAGTACACTTCGATCAAGTCGATTTGAGTTTTTCTTAAAAGAGTCCATTTATCAAAAATGTCCACAGCCGATACATGGGAATTTACAAGAGGAAATACAAACAGTGACTATGGATGACGGTCCCCCAAAATCTGAAATTGTTTTCTAGAGTATGATCAGAGGTCCATGTGAATTTGTACGTATAGATTCTATGTATAAAAATTTTACTGCTTGATTTTGGTATTGAAATGAAATTTTGTCATGATTCCAAGAGTTCAACTATTTCAGGTGTAATGTGCTTTTGTGTTTGCTTTGCATAATCACATGGTGTTTACATTCTCGACTGATTCGACACGCAAGAGCTTGTTCTGCGTATGATCAGTTTTTAAATGGAAGCAGGCTACTGACAAACCAACAGTCTCATTTAAAATCAGAATTTCGCAAATTCTATGGTCGTTATAACGACCTAGTTTGCCAATACAACCTATCATTGGGTCAAATGCTGTCAGACGTGTTTCATGTCGATTGTTAGGCCGTTCTTGGCACACTGATTTTTACTACGGATAACTCCGTTTACTTGATCAAGATATAGGACTCACGGTGGGTGTGACCGGTCGACAGAGGATGCAGCATTGCTTATTCCTCCTAGGCACCTGATCCCACCTCTGGTATATCCAGGGGTCCGTATTTGCCCAACTCTCTATTTTGTATTGCTTATAGGAGTTATGAGATTGATCACTGCTCGTTATCTTCGCCTTTCATGAGATTACGAATACATAAGGTTGATCAATTTTGTATTATCTACTCAGTATGCAGTGATTGAGAATGTGTTTCAATAAATGAGATCTTGCGACCTTACACTAATGAAGCATTATCAGTAGTTGGAATGATTCTTACTAATAATAATGATTAGATATTTTCCCACTGATAAAACAGTAAATCATGAATAAAGAAAAGTTGAAGTAATCCTAGAACTAAGATGTGTTATGATTGGTTTTAAGAGAATCGTCCTAGTTTAAAGTAATTCCACCCTCCTGTGATGTCATCAGATGTTGCAAAATCAATTATTTATTTAGATTCATGCATGATAGGAACATATATTTTGTTGGAGTATTTTCCGATAGTTATTGTAAAAAATCTTGTTAAAAATAAACTATGTGAAAAATCTACGTTATAGATGAATAATCAATGATACGTTTCAACATATTGAATCTAAGGACAATAACTCTGTTTCTATTGATTTCTTTATCAAGTCTATCATGCAATAGACTTCCTTTATTTTTTTTACAGACATTTTGTATATTTTTTTGTTGTTAAGATACAGGTTCATGAAACTGTTATGAATGCTACTATATCGGCATAACCAATTTTTATGAAATTTGACTGTGATATATGATCATGTTTATGTAATTCTCGCATCTTAAAAAGTGTGATGACCTATGCATTTTATTTGATAATTTGTTAGTTTTAACTTTAATGAATGGAAATAAATACACTTTTCAAACTTGTATCAGATAAAACTTTGAGTATGGAGTGACCTTAAATACAGTCGTCTAAATTCAGTATGAGGTGCAATGAACTCTCAGTGAAGAACCTAAATTGATACTAATTTGAACATAGAATTCCGAAAAAGTTAAACTGGCATTGTTCTTCTGGACCATTTTTCACATAAAGATATTTTTTCAGCATCGTATATTGTATATACAAAATGTTTTGTCTTGTTTCACAGATGGTTGTTATAACGTTCTAGTTAAGACTACAGCCATGTCCTTCGGTAAAATGATGTCTGACGTGCTTCATATCACCAATTGTTAGGTCGTTCTTTACACACTGATTTTGACTGCGAATTACTCCGTTTACTTGATCAAGATATAGGACTTACGACGGGTGTTACCAGTTGACAAGGGATACTTACGATAGGTGGGCAAACACGGACCCCTTGACACACCAGAGGTGGGATCAGGTGCCTAGAAGGAGTAAGCATCCCCTGTCGACCGGTCAAACCCATCGTGAGCTAGCCCTATATCCTGATCAGGTAAACGGAGTTATTCGTACTCAAAATCAGTGTGCTAAGAACGGTCTAACAATCGGTATGAAACACGTTGACCAGACAGCATTTGACCCAATGATAGGTTGTATTGACGAACTAGATCATTATAACGACCATAGAATTTTTGCAAAATGCTGACTTCACTCGAGACTGTTGAAACCCGTGTACCATCAACTTGTTTGTCAGTAGCCTGCCTCGTATTAAAAACTGACCGTACGCAGAACAAGCTCTTGTGTGTCAAATCAGTTGAGAGATATAAACACCTTATGTAGGTGATAATGGAATATTGCTACATAAATATGGGAAGTTGACGATGGAGAAACTGAAATCATCCCGTTTGTCCTATAGTTGAGTTGTCAGTTTGCGGTTAATATCTACTTTCAATAAAATATCTAAGTATGAAGCAGAAGTGGACGACTCTGTGGTGTCTTTTATTTCGAGTTCACAGGGATATATCGAATCGACATATGAATGAAAGTTATTATTGTTAATAGATAAAACGTCGTCGATATATCTAAATGTCGAATTGTATGTCTAGAGATCCGTGTTTGCCCAACTCTTAATTCTGTATTCCTTGTGAGAATTATGAGATTGATCAATGTTCGTTATCTTCACCTTTTCGATTCATATTAACAAATTGAAGAATAATGACAAAGCTCATAAGAGACAAAACAATTTACATAATTATATTTGAAACATTTTCTTTCAATTTAAACAATTAATATATCTAATCTTTATCTAATGTGATTGTATTATTGATAAAAACATTATAACCACTGATAATTCTTCATGAGCGAAAGGTCACTAGATCCCATTTATTTCTAAAACTTTGTTTTTGAAAATGAAACACATCCTCAACCATTAAATAAATAAATTAATCCGAAATTGATCAATTTCAGCTTATGTAATAAAAAATCTCATTCTTTCCGATTAAATTGATATTTTAGCTAGTACCCGTAATACCCAAGAAACAAATAGTGACAAAACTTTGATTAATTAGCATATTGGTTACCTTAGCAACGAATCCAAAAGCTGGAATAAGGCGATTTGGTTATCAAATTTAAGCCTTCATCCAGCTTGTGGAGATGATTATAATGAATTTTGTTATTTATATGTTACTATGACAGCTATTAAATAGTAATATATTACCATGATATGTATTGGCATTCATAGATCGGGATCACTCATAGCTGCCCTCCCCGCATTGAATTAAGAACAAATGAGACCAAACTTCACGTAACCTGTTGATTTGTAGATTTAGCTTATCATTTTGTTAAATGCTGTCTGGCGTGTTTCATACCAATACGGAAGTTCCGAGTTCCCCAAGAGTTATTTCCCTTTGTCGAACTCTTCCGTAAATTATGACGTAAAATATGATGACAGTGGGTACATTTGCTAATTACTATCGTTGTATTATTTCTTAAAAGATGATATCCAGAGTTTCTGAGACCATCCTATCTCAGGGAAAAGGCAACTTTAGTGATTTTATGAGTATTGGATAATAAAATGGCTCAAACAAATATCGTTAATTGCCATCTTTCTTTGATAAAAGCGTCACTCATGTAGAAAAGGAAACGAATAATGATTCAATAGCCAATTTGATGGTCTTATTCAAACAAATTATGCTTGATATGGCCAGAATATGCATACCAGTGATTGATATAAACAAAAGTTACGCTTTTATTACATTAATCGTACGTAATTGTTATGTACAATGCCAGTCTACGATATAATGTATACATTGTGTACCCACCATACGTCATAAAATGCGAAAGAGTTCGACAAAGGGAAATAACTTTTGGGTAACTCGGAACTTGCGTATTGTAAGGCCGCTCTTTACACGCCAATGTTGACTACGGATAACTCTATTTACCTGACAAAGACATGACTCACGGTGGGTGTAATCGGGCATGCATACTCCTTCTAGGCACCTGATTCTACTTCTGGTGATTCCAAGGATATGTGTTTCAAATTTGTAAATCTTCATAAGATTTATCTCTTTTCAATACGATAAAACCATGTTTATGGAATCAGGGTAATTTAACTTTGGTTACTAGGGTAAATGGGTCAAATATGGCCTGGGTGACTTGCGTTAAAGCCAAGCTAACCAAAATAAACCACTAGGAATCCTGAAGAAATTTCATTTCAATACCAAAATCAAGCAGTAAAATTGTTATACATAGAATCTATACGTACAAATTCACATGGACCTCTGATCATACTCTAGAAAACAATTTCAGGTTTTGGGGGACCGTCATCCATAGTCACTGTTTGTATTTCCTCTTGTAAATTCCCATGTATCGGCTGTGGACATTTTTGATAAATGGATACTCCTTTAAGAAAAACTCAAATCGACTTGATTGAATTGTACTTTGTTTAAATGTTATTTTGCTTTTTTTGTTTGTTGTTGTTTGTTTTTGTGGATTCGGTAAACTAGATCCATATGGAGATAGATCCATTAAACCCACAGGCAATTATATCGCTTGGGTTAAAATTTCTATTAAAAAGTAAAGGTATAGAACTCTGAGTATAGGGTAGCCAAGTTTGCCGATGTAAAAACTGTATATATCAAATGGTAAAAAATTCTACTATGCATTCTAATACATGTATATTCAATTATCCAATGGAAAGACGACAAATATGACTTACTGCAAAATCATCAGGTTTTTTTTTAACCAAATGGAAGTTCTCATGAAGTCGCCTCTGTATCTGGAAGGACCACATGATCAAAGCACAGACATCGTACTCGATACAGCCATAGTTCATATCAAATGCAGCCAAGAATCCGTCTCTGAACGAAGACACAGAAATGAAACACAAATTAAAAAACATGATGCTGGTGATAAATTTTTGTGTAGTTCAGAAAATTTCAGACATCTTCATATATGTCAGCCCTGATGATAATCCGTATAGAATTTCTTACTTGATCATGAAGCTTCGAATCCATTTTTTTCTCTCCCCGAAATCTTTAAGTGGAACACATAGACGATGTTGTGTGCAGATATACCTTATATACGGGAAAAAACCCTGAACTCAACAATTATTCATTTTGCGAATGACTTTCAGATATAAGTAACTCAAGGTCATTTTATAAAGGTCGCGATCACTGAAAACATATACTTTATAGATGAAAAAAACCCACTTCATTTTAAAAATATTTCTAGTTTTTATCAGTGTACGAGTCATTCGTCATATAAAGTATTCCATTGGTTAAATGCAGTTCTTTGATAGTACTTTGCCATTATCATTGACGCTTAGAGTTTTTGGGAATACTTATGGCGACCATTGGTCCTCGATAGGTCACGTAAGGTCATGAATTTTAATGAGTTATTTAAAAATATCGGCGTTGTGTCACACGGGAGGTAAAAGAAGTGCGACCGATGTGGTTTCGGGCGATGACTTCATTTCAACAATGTTTCAACAATTATTGATCATTGTATGAGGCATTCGTCATATGATGTAGTTTAGATGCAGTTCGGGGAGCAGCCATCAGTTTTACTGATATTCTTGTTTTTCAATGTAGCTTTAATTCGTCAACCTGCTCACCAAGGTCAGCTAATTTTTATTTTTTGGTTCAAAACTCCCTAACAGAATATTTGATTTTCAGAAGAAGTGAAATTCAAAATTTAAGATTTTTAGACCTTTCTTCTTTTCAATGAGAGACATGACCTGAATGGGAAAAATATCATTCTAATTTTCTCTTCTGAGGAACTTCACTTCATTAGTATTGTGTGAGAACCTAATAATAAAAATTCCTGGCCTCATTAACGTTTTTGAAATTAAAAATACTGCATCCATTTTAATGAAAATTTATAAAGGATAAAGACATGTGCGAAAAGGATTAACTGGAATAATTTCGAATTGGAGTTTGATAGACAATCATAAAATACTGTTTCTACCAAGTTTGTTACACGTGACTGTCGCATTAATATATTTTCAATAAATGTTGTAAATTGATATTTTCAATTAAGTGACTTTTTCATAAATGTTGTACATTGATATTTTTAAATAAGTGGCGGTTGACGTCGCGGCCGCTTCTTGACCATGCTATCACCTTTACTGACCCTCGCCCACTTTCAGGGCCGTAAATTAACCTTCAATTTGGAGGAGGCAGGAAATTAGGCGGGGGTCTGGGGGCCGCCCAGGCCCCCAGACGCTGAGCACATTTTGTGCACACTGAACACGTTTCGTGCAAAATCCTTGATTCTAGGGCCTTCTAAGATGTTACTTGACTAACTCATTCTAAAAGAAAGATTTGGAATGCTTTTTAAGGGAGGTATCATGTTCTTAGTTATTGGAAACAACATAAATTCTAATGAACTTTAAATTTTAATTTTTTTTTGGCTCAAAAGTTGGAGGAGGATTTACGGCCCTGACTTTTCTATTTCAACACGATAACATTTAACTTGAAAGTTAACTCTGAACGAAGAGATTAGAATGCATCTCACAGTTACACTGGTGAGTTTAGTTTCTTTACACATGTCCTTAGACAACTCTACGGACGTACTTTAGGTATGTCCGAAGACTTTCCTAAGTGTAAGTGAAACAATCGTCTTCAGAATTCCTCGCTTCACGATGCCCCAGGCATCGTCTTACTGTAATTCTGATAGATAATGATTATTAAGCTTAAAAAGAGTTAATCACCTGCACATTACTATACTTTTAATAAGAAATCGGTACATTTTCGATTTCCTTTACTAAACTTATGAGGAGATATACATTTATGCTTAATTAAGTCTTAAAAGCAATTAATCAATAACCTGAATTCCATGTCATCTACATGTAGATAGAGGTTTAGAATACAGCAGCGTATATTTTAGAAATGACAATCCGAATCGGTCAAAATTTAGTAATTACATTTACATTAATAATGGTATTTGTTTTGACTGATTAACCGCTTAAAAATTTGAGCAAAGATTAATGATTATGACTGCTTCCACCCCACCCCACCCCCCCCCCCCTTTTAAAAAAAATTCATAAGTCATTAAACCTGAACAAAAACACATGCAAAGAATTCAGTATGTTTAAGGATCCGCCACACCACAACACTGCACATCATCTAATTATTTGGAGGCAAGGATTGGTTGTATATTGAATTTTTCACTCATATGGAGACGTCACCATGCATTGCCAGTGAAGGGCTGCAAAATTTAGGCCTATGCTCAGTACTTACGGCCTTCTTTGAGCATGGAGGGATCTTTATCGTGTCATACCTGCTTTTATTTGCCGTGACACGGTGGATCGGTTTTTGCGGTCTTGTCCAAAGGATGGCCAGATAACCCAGTTGGTGGAGCACCTGACTAAAGATTCATGGGGCCCGGGTTGAAATCCAGGTCTGCTTAATTGCATTTTCTCCCTTCCTGTTACCTGTATAAAGGTTTTCTTCTACGTGTGAGGGAGTGAGTGTGGCGGTCATACGAGTAACATCATGCTTTCGGTGGGTTTTTTTTGCAATTAATCAATATGTAATTATATTATGTTTAACAAAGGAATATTATTTCGCGAATGTTGTTTCTCGATAAATTGCGCCATAATAAAGTCCTCGCGTAGACTCAGAAATCTATAGTGCTCTGTATCCAGTAGTTTTGCAACAGTTTGAGAGAATAAAACATCACCATTATCACTATGTGTGTCCTTTTAAAGGCCTCCTAAGATACCTCAGGTGTGGAAATGATTCTATCAATTATAGATAATCAAGGTACAAATAAAAAAAATCACGAGACTTGATCGAGGAACATACATTGGTAACTTAGTCTTTCATCCGTTTGCTTATATTCACTAAATATTGCAATAATTCCATGTTATTTTATGTATTAATCAAGGACAGTCAGAACGTATATCAAAGCGAAATCAAAGTATACGATATCCTTCGTCGAACGTTCGGCACGGTGTTTTCTAGATACGTAATACTGAATGTACTTTGTGATGTTGCTTTGCTTTGTTCTATCATGCTGCAAATAGACCACAGAAGCCTTAACAGCGTAAAACAGAATAAATAATTAAATCTTGAATCCTCTGTGTACATTCTCATTAAATAAATATACCATACTGGCGATAGAGACACCATGACACATACACATGTCACCATTTTTCTGGAGAATTGCGTTCGTGCACTAGAGTTTGATAATAGTCACATCATGATTTCGTTTTTCGCTGCCAATCAGCTGCACTGCCTTGTAAAGTGTATAATATTCTTAGCTCTCTGTCAAAAAATTTCCACAAGCAACATCACATGTGTCGCACCAATCAAAGATCCTGATATTCAAATTGGGAAAAAATTACCCATATCAACTTTTCTCGTTTTGAACAAAATTGGATTTCAGTCATGCTTTAAGGAATGTGAAGCTTATGCCAATTGCCTGTCTGTCAATTTCAATCGTATACACTATACATGCGGACTTAATGAATTCAAGGAAAGTGAGCTTCATGCCCTAGTAGATGCCGGTGACATCATTTATAGGGAGATTCCGGATTTGGTAAGTCCAGGACTGCATAATCTATTTTCAAATTTTAAAAACTGAAATGATCTGAAAATTGAAATCACTGTGACTGTCGATTTTTTTAACACCTATAATAACTGTCGTTTTTTTTACCTATATTTACACCTATAATCACTGTCGTTTTTACACCTATAGTTAGTGTCGTTTTTTACACCTATAATCACTGTTGTTTTTTACACCTATAACCACTGTCATTTTTACACCTGTAGTCAGTGTTGTTTTTACACCTATAATCACTGTCTTTTTTACACCTATAATCACTGTTGCTTTTTACACCTATAATCAATGTCATTTTTTTTTTACATCTATATTCACTGTCTTTTTTTTTTTTTTTTTTACATCTATAATCACTGTCGTTTTTACACCTATATTCACTGTCGTTTTTACACCTATAGTCAGTGTTGTTTTTACACCTATAATCACTGTCGATTTTACACCTATAATCACTGTCGTTTTTACACCTATAATCACTGTCGTTTTTTACACCTATAACCACTGTCGTTTTACATCTATATTCACTGTGGTTTTTACACCTATAATCACTGTCGTTTTTTACACCTATAGTCAGTGTCGTTTTTTACACCTATAACCACTGTTGTTTTTTACACCTATAATCAGTCACTGTGTCGTTTTTTACACCTATAGTCATTGTTGTTTTTTACACCTATATTCACTGTTGTTTCTACATTTATATTCACTGTCGTTTTTTACACCTATATTCAGTGTTGTTTTTTACACCTATATTCACTGTTGTTTCTACATTTATATTCACTGTCGTTTTTTACACCTATAGTCAGTGTTGTTTTTTACACCTATAACCACTGTTGTTGGTTGTTTTTACACCTATAACCACTGTTGTTGGTTGTTTTTACACCTATAACCACTGTCGTTTTTTTTACATCTATATTCACTGTCGTTTTTTTCACACCTATATTCACTGGGTTTTCTTTACACCTATATTCAATGTTGTTTTTACACCAATAACCATTTTCGTTTTTTTTACATTTATATTCACTGTCGTTTTTACATCTATAACCACTGTTGTTTGTTTGATATTCGTAGGATTGGTTAACTATATATCGTTAACCGATTGGTGACTGTATTATCTGCCATAATACTATCCATCTCATTGCGATCCAGCCTCACCCTCCAACACCTCCCAAATGCACCAACATAGTGAAGTTGAAGTGTGTTGTAGTAACATTCCATATGTTCCGTATGGGACGTATGGGTTGTCCCATGGTTTAAAAATAAATAAATATAAATAAATAAGGACCATCGTGTACCAACACGTCTGATGACTGCGGTACTGTCTTTTGATGGCCGGACACATACATGTGATGGTCGTATGTCATAAATTATAATGAAATAAAGAAGTAACTTATATTTATAAAAACTAAATAAAAAGTAAAAATTAATGAAATAAATTATAATTTTTATTTATATAATAATTTTAATAATGATTTTTATTTAATTTATTTCTTAAGTATATTAAAATTTAAAAAATATAATAAGTAAATATAAAATTAAATATTTAAAATATTTGTTATTTATTTGGATTCTAATAGAAGTTAATAATAATTAGTAATCGCACGAGTCTCCGTCCTTCGTCCAATTCAAGATACATCGAAATAAATATACCATAACTATTACATCATTATTAATATTAGTAACAGGTGATAGTAATATGGATGTAGGTATGTATATACATGTGAAATAACTAAAATATATACAGAAAAGAATTAGGGTAGGGTCGCCAAAGAAAATTTTGATAATAGAGTGCCACTAGTTATTACTTTGTTAATCATAAATTATAAAATTATGCCAGACAACAATTTTGAGATCGTCATCAGGCAAGAATTTTGAGGTCGTCGTCAGGTGCTACACCTCAGACCCTGTACCATGTTTCTGTAACTGGATCCAGCTCGTAGCACGACATGGCTCCATAATTCTTATTCGATAGTATGTATTATGTGTATAAAACTGAAGATGTATAATGTAGTAAGTGGTGAGTTAGTACTTATGATAAAATTGTATGATAGATAAAATACCAACCATAAGAAGTGGTATACTTAATTACATAACATATAGATTTGATTAAATAATGAAAATACAGAATAGATGTAAAATCACAAATCGCACACATCCAACAAGCTTACATATATTAAATATAATAGTATGCAGCAGGCCTGCATACATACAAACTGCGACATTGCATCTAAATGTTCGTCATAAAAAGAAGTTTACAAAATACATACGTATAATAACATACCTGGATTTTATGTATATTTGCATATACATATACATATAATATACCGGGATTTGATGTATAGCTGCATCTATATTTTAACTACATGTTTATATAAACTAAAACGATAAAAACGCAAAGTTTATATTCCTAATATTAATATGCTACGATACTTATATATGTAATTGTTTACATACTAATAAACATATAGTTATACACGATAGAAAACCCGAATTATATGCTTAGATGTTTATATAAGTATAACACATGTAGTTGTTTCTATATTAGTAAACATATAAAAATTTAACATTAGAATAATGAAGCTTAGTGGTTTTCATACTTATAAACATACGAAACTGTTTACATATTTGTAAACATGCACGATAAAACCTTAGTTATACATATAAGTAAAACTTTTTACTCACCAACCGGAAGGAAACTTACGAATGATATTGGAAGCTATAAATCATGCAAATTAAAGATGGCGAATGAATAGATTAGTTTTTTACATCTATAACCACTGTTGTTTTTACACCTATAATCACTGTTGCTTTTTGGGAGTTGAACTATGTTCAATCTCCCTGGGTCATCACGCACTTTTCTGCGCAGTAATTTGTATTGATTTGTATAGTGGTCGTCAGCGGGGGTTCTGTGTCAGTTGATTTACTCCTAGGTAAATCAACATAAACTTTTATAAACATCCGCCATTAAATAATCCATGTAACTTTTCTGAATTAATCTAATTTTGATAATTGATATGTAAATAAATGCAATGATATTGTATTCAAATCAATTTGAATACAAGATTTCGATCAAATTGATACTGATAGACATAGAAAAATAAAAGATAAGGTTGAAAATTGTCGTTTGTAGCGCAGCGTCACCTATAAACATTGATAGGGAAACGAACGACAACTGCACACAAGCCCTATTGACACCGTGGCGCGAAATATCGAATATGGTGCGAAACCTCAGAAAATTTACAAGAAATAACTCTACAACATTGTGTATGTGTATATATTTGGTTTTTTTTTAATGTGATATAAAAAATGCTTACATGTTACATGTAGATTGAATTAAAACACGTCATTCCCAGTCAACAACTTTCGATTAGGATCGGAATACGAAATAAAATTTCTTATATCCGGTGGCAAAGTGAAACTGCTTCATGCTTCAAGTTATTGAATTACGTAGTAATTGCACGTTACACATTAGAGAACTGTTCCTTTTAATAAAGAAAGTCACAAAATAGATACAAAATGAGTGCACCTTATTCATTACTGTTAACGAGCTTTCGTCGACTATAATCTCGAAATGGCGTGTTTCGCTGCGCTTGATGACGGTAAGGTCCACATTTTCTACGTGAGTAGTGTGATATTTGTTTATGAATTTTTTGCGCATACATGGTATATCTCGGCTAGGAATAATGGAAACTTTCTCACCTATGTATGTAAAGACATATTAATCTCTATTTTTAAAAATGTAGAACACTTTTATCAAATGACAATGTTTGAAAACGCTTAGAGCCCCGATGTCAGAATTTCCTTTTCCAAGACATCAATATGTCAAATTCATTATCCTTTTTGAATAGTATGTACCATATTTTGTACCAGTTATCCATTTTGAATCCCCTATTACAATGGGATTTTGGTGCACTCTGTAATGTTTGAGTGGATGTCATGAGAGTGTGTCAAACAGAAATTTTAAGAGCATGGGATAAGGTGCTGCCATGTATTACTTCACTATCAAAGTTTAACCCAGTTGCCACAATGTTGAATTTATGCTGCAAAAAGGATTGGAAATTGCTCTGGCCAAAACACATTGTTTATTTGTCTACAGATGAAAGAGACATGAGGATTCTCCCTCACAAACTGGAAAAAAAATAGTTATGGATCTTGTACATGTATAGTTTATTAATCACTATAGATTTCCAGCATCACAAGTCTGATTCCCCTATATGGTTTCCATACTGTCAGGTTCATTCACCCCCTGTTTGAGCCACAGTATAATATCCCAAATACCTTGGCAATAAATAACATTATTTGACTAGTGTTTCATTTTTAGCGGAGTTGCAATGAAGTCGAACTCGGCTTATGATCTGATGAAGTGCCATTGGGCGGGCAGGCGGGCACGCATCAACATTTCATTTCCGCACCATAGCTCTTGAGCAAATTATAGGATCTCATTCAAACTTAGATGAATTGTCACCCTCAGTAAGATGAGGAAGCCTATCGATTCTGGGATCACTAGGTCAAAGGTCAAGGGCTATAAATAGACTGAAATTTGGAGAATTTTTTTTTTCGGACCATAGCTCTTGAACGAATTATAGGATCTCAATCAAACTTAGATCGATTAAGTAAGACAAGAAGCCTATCGATTCCGGGGTCACAAGGTCAAAGTCACAGTGGCTATAAATAGACTGAAATTTGGAGAAAATTTTGTTTTCTGCACTATAATTTTTTAACAAATTATAGGATCTCAATTAAACTTAGATGGATTATCGCCCTTGATGAGACAAAGAAGCCTATTGATTTTGGTCAAGGGTTAAAGGTCAAGGTCACAAAGGATTTAAGTCGGCTGAAATTTATGTACGCAAAATTTTGCTCCCTGCTTGATAATTCTTGAAAACTTTTCTGCCGGTTCCCTCTATGCCCATTCCTTGCGCAACTCGGCTTGTGCATTTCCGATGCCCGACAATTTTTAATTTTTTTGCATTTCATTTATTTTGAGTTATTATACAATTATTTACCATTCCATTGATCCTCTACAGGACTGTAGTATACTCAGGTGACAGTTTAGCATATTGGACTACCTTTTCAAGTAATGAATCCTTAGAATTAACTATAACTAGGATTAAACTTGAATGTATATATACAGGGGAAAAACTTCTTCATAACTGCAAGGCATTGATAACCATATTGATTTGAAAGTTTGGGCCATAATATGTGGTCACATTTTTCATGAGAATATAAAGGGGTGAAATTCTAGAAAACAACAACACGACTTCAGTTACTCGAGGAGCGTTGTGGCCCATGGGCCTTCCATTATCCATGTTTGCTGTTGTAACGCTTTGAAAAACAACAACAGTTGATTTGTATCTAAAATCATGATAATATTCAGTCATTTATCCCCCTACCCTTCCAGTACTATCTTTTCTAACTGAATTTCCACAATGTTCAACTCCCACGAGTACTTTAAGTACTTTGATTACACCTATAATCACTGTCGTTTTTACACCTATAATCACTGCCGTTTTTACACCTATATTCACTGTCGTTTTTTACACCTATAGTCAGTGTTGTTTTTTTACACCTATAACCACTGTCGTTTTTACACCTAAAATCAGTGTCGTTTTTACACCTATAGTCAGTGTCGTTTTTTACACCTATCATCACTGTCGTTTTTACACCTATAGTCAGTGTTGTTATTACACCTATAACCACTGTCGTTTTTACATCTATAACCACTGTTGTTTTTACACCTATAATCACTGTTGCTTTTTACACCTAAAATCAGTGTCGTTTTTACACCTATAGTCAGTGTCGTTTTTTACACCTATAATCACTGTCGTTTTTACATCTATAACCATTGTCGTTTTTACATCTATAATCAGTGTCGTTTTTACACCTATATTCACTGTCGTTTTTTACACCTATAGTCAGTGTTGTTTTTTTACACCTATAACCACTGTCGTTTTTGGGAGTTGAACTATGTTCAATCTCCCTGGGTCATCACGCACTTTTCTGCGCAGTAATTTGTATTGATTTGTATAGTGGTCGTCAGTGGGGGTTCTGTGTCAGCTGATTTACTCCTAGGTAAATCAACATAAACTTTTATAAACATCCGCCATTAAATAATCCATGTAACTTTTCTGAATTAATCTAATTTTGATAATTGACATGTAAATAAATGCAATGATATTGTATTCAAATCAATTTGAATACAAGATTTCGATCAAATTGATACTGATAGACATAGAAAAATAAAAGATAAGGTTGAAAATTGTCCTTTGCAGCGCAGCGTCACCTATAAACATTGATAGGGAAACGAACGACAACTGCACACAAGCCCTATTGACACCGTGGCGCGAAATATCGAATATGGTGCGAAACCTCAGAAAATTTACAAGAAATAACTCTACAACATTGTGTATGTGTATATATTTGTTGTTTTTTTTAATGTGATATAAAAAATGCTTGATGTTACATGTAGATTGCATTAAAACACGTCATTCCCAGTCAACAACTTTCGATTGGGATCGGAATACGAAATAAAATTTCTTATATCCGGTGGCAAAGTGAAACTGCTTCATGCTTCAAGTTATTGAATTACGTAGTAATTGCACGTTACACATTAGAGAACTGTTCCTTTTAATAAAGAAAGTCACAAAATAGATACAAAATGAGTGCACCTTATTCATTACTGTTACCGAGCTTTCGTCGACTATAATCTCGAAATGGCGTGTTTCGCTGCGCTTGATGACGGTAAGGTCCACATTTTCTACGTGAGTAGTGTGATATTTGTTTATGAATTTTTCGCGCATACATGGTATGTCTCGGCTAGCAATAATGGAAACTTTCTCACCTATGTATGTAAAGACATATTAATCTCTATTTTTAAAAATGTAGAACACTTTTATCAAATGACAATGTTTGAAAACGCTTAGAGCCCCGATGTCAGAATTTCCTTTTCCAAGACATCAATATGTCAAATTCATTATCCTTTTTGAATAGTATGTACCATATTTTGTACCAGTTATCCATTTTGAATCCCCTATTACAATGGGATTTTGGTGCACTCTGTAATGTTTGAGTGGATGTCATGAGTGTGTGTCAAACAGAAATTTTAAGAGCATGGGATAAGGTGCTGCCATGTATTACTTCACTATCAAAGTTTAACCCAGTTGCCACAATGTTGAATTTATGCTGCAAAAAGGATTGGAAATTGTTCTGGTCAAAACACATTGTTTATTTGTCTACAGATGAAAGAGACATGAGGATTCTCCCTCACAAACTGAAGAAAAAAAATAGTTATGGATCTTGTACATGTATAGTTTATTAATCACTATAGATTTCCAGCATCACAAGTCTGATTCCCCTATATGGTTTCCATACTGTCAGGTTCATTCACCCCCTGTTTGAGCCACAGTATAATATCCCAAATACCTTGGCAATAAATAACATTATTTGACTAGTGTTTCATTTTTAGCGGAGTTGCGAGAAGTCGAACTCGGCTTATGATCTGATGAAGTGCCATTGGGCGGGCAGGCGGGCACGCATCAACATTTCATTTCCGCACCATAGCTCTTGAGCAAATTATAGGATCTCATTCAAACTTAGATGGATTGTCACCCTCAGTAAGATGAGGAAGCCTATCAATTCTGGGGTCACTAGGTCAAAGGTCAAGGTCACTGGCTATAAATAGACTGAAATTTGGAGAAAATTTTGTTTTCCGCACCATAGCTCTTGAACGAATTATAGGATCTCAATCAAACTTAGATCGATTAAGTAAGACAAGAAGCCTATCGATTCCGGGGTCACAAGGTCAAAGTCACAGTGGCTATAAATAGACTGAAATTTGGAGAAAATTTTGTTTTCTGCACTATAATTTTTTAACAAATTATAGGATCTCAATTAAACTTAGATGGATTATCGCCCTTGATGAGACAAAGAAGCCTATTGATTTTGGTCAAGGGTTAAAGGTCAAGGTCACAAAGGATTTAAGTCGGCTGAAATTTATGTACGCAAAATTTTGCTCCCTGCTTGATAATTCTTGAAAACTTTTCTGCCGGTTCCCTCTATGCCCATTCCTTGCGCAACTCGGCTTGTGCATTTCCGATGCCCGACAATTTTTAATTTTTTTGCATTTCATTTATTTTGAGTTATTATACAATTATTTACCATTCCATTGATCCTCTACAGGACTGTAGTATACTCAGGTGACAGTTTAGCATATTGGACTACCTTTTCAAATAATGAATCCTTAGAATTAACTATAACTAGGATTAAACTTGAATGTATATATACAGGGGAAAAACTTCTTCATAACTGCAAGGCATTGATAACCATATTGATTTGAAAGTTTGGGCCATAATATGTGGTCACATTTTTCATGAGAATATAAAGGGGTGAAATTCTAGAAAACAACAACACGACTTCAGTTACTCGAGGAGCGTTGTGGCCCATGGGCCTTCCATTATCCATGTTTGCTGTTGTAACGCTTTGAAAAACAACAACAGTTGATTTGTATCTAAAATCATGATAATATTCAGTCATTTATCCCCCTACCCTTCCAGTACTATCTTTTCTAACTGAATTTCCACAATGTTCAACTCCCACGAGTACTTTAAGTACTTTGATTACACCTATAATCACTGTCGTTTTTACACCTATAATCACTGCCGTTTTTACACCTATATTCACTGTCGTTTTTTACACCTATAGTCAGTGTTGTTTTTTTACACCTATAACCACTGTCGTTTTTACACCTAAAATCAGTGTCGTTTTTACACCTATAGTCAGTGTCGTTTTTTACACCTATCATCACTGTCGTTTTTACACCTATAGTCAGTGTTGTTATTACACCTATAACCACTGTCGTTTTTACATCTATAACCACTGTTGTTTTTACACCTATAATCACTGTTGCTTTTTACACCTAAAATCAGTGTCGTTTTTACACCTATAGTCAGTGTCGTTTTTTACACCTATAATCACTGTCGTTTTTACATCTATAACCATTGTCGTTTTTACATCTATAATCAGTGTCGTTTTTACACCTATATTCACTGTCGTTTTTTACACCTATAGTCAGTGTTGTTTTTTTACACCTATAACCACTGTCGTTTTTGGGAGTTGAACTATGTTCAATCTCCCTGGGTCATCACGCACTTTTCTGCGCAGTAATTTGTATTGATTTGTATAGTGGTCGTCAGTGGGGGTTCTGTGTCAGCTGATTTACTCCTAGGTAAATCAACATAAACTTTTATAAACATCCGCCATTAAATAATCCATGTAACTTTTCTGAATTAATCTAATTTTGATAATTGACATGTAAATAAATGCAATGATATTGTATTCAAATCAATTTGAATACAAGATTTCGATCAAATTGATACTGATAGACATAGAAAAATAAAAGATAAGGTTGAAAATTGTCCTTTGCAGCGCAGCGTCACCTATAAACATTGATAGGGAAACGAACGACAACTGCACACAAGCCCTATTGACACCGTGGCGCGAAATATCGAATATGGTGCGAAACCTCAGAAAATTTACAAGAAATAACTCTACAACATTGTGTATGTGTATATATTTGTTGTTTTTTTTAATGTGATATAAAAAATGCTTGATGTTACATGTAGATTGCATTAAAACACGTCATTCCCAGTCAACAACTTTCGATTGGGATCGGAATACGAAATAAAATTTCTTATATCCGGTGGCAAAGTGAAACTGCTTCATGCTTCAAGTTATTGAATTACGTAGTAATTGCACGTTACACATTAGAGAACTGTTCCTTTTAATAAAGAAAGTCACAAAATAGATACAAAATGAGTGCACCTTATTCATTACTGTTACCGAGCTTTCGTCGACTATAATCTCGAAATGGCGTGTTTCGCTGCGCTTGATGACGGTAAGGTCCACATTTTCTACGTGAGTAGTGTGATATTTGTTTATGAATTTTTCGCGCATACATGGTATGTCTCGGCTAGCAATAATGGAAACTTTCTCACCTATGTATGTAAAGACATATTAATCTCTATTTTTAAAAATGTAGAACACTTTTATCAAATGACAATGTTTGAAAACGCTTAGAGCCCCGATGTCAGAATTTCCTTTTCCAAGACATCAATATGTCAAATTCATTATCCTTTTTGAATAGTATGTACCATATTTTGTACCAGTTATCCATTTTGAATCCCCTATTACAATGGGATTTTGGTGCACTCTGTAATGTTTGAGTGGATGTCATGAGTGTGTGTCAAACAGAAATTTTAAGAGCATGGGATAAGGTGCTGCCATGTATTACTTCACTATCAAAGTTTAACCCAGTTGCCACAATGTTGAATTTATGCTGCAAAAAGGATTGGAAATTGTTCTGGTCAAAACACATTGTTTATTTGTCTACAGATGAAAGAGACATGAGGATTCTCCCTCACAAACTGAAGAAAAAAAATAGTTATGGATCTTGTACATGTATAGTTTATTAATCACTATAGATTTCCAGCATCACAAGTCTGATTCCCCTATATGGTTTCCATACTGTCAGGTTCATTCACCCCCTGTTTGAGCCACAGTATAATATCCCAAATACCTTGGCAATAAATAACATTATTTGACTAGTGTTTCATTTTTAGCGGAGTTGCGAGAAGTCGAACTCGGCTTATGATCTGATGAAGTGCCATTGGGCGGGCAGGCGGGCACGCATCAACATTTCATTTCCGCACCATAGCTCTTGAGCAAATTATAGGATCTCATTCAAACTTAGATGGATTGTCACCCTCAGTAAGATGAGAAAGCCTATCAATTCTGGGGTCACTAGGTCAAAGGTCAAGGTCACTGGCTATAAATAGACTGAAATTTGGAGAAAATTTTGTTTTCCGCACCATAGCTCTTGAACGAATTATAGGATCTCAATCAAACTTAGATCGATTAAGTAAGACAAGAAGCCTATCGATTCCGGGGTCACAAGGTCAAAGTCACAGTGGCTATAAATAGACTGAAATTTGGAGAAAATTTTGTTTTCTGCACTATAATTTTTTAACAAATTATAGGATCTCAATTAAACTTAGATGGATTATCGCCCTTGATGAGACAAAGAAGCCTATTGATTTTGGTCAAGGGTTAAAGGTCAAGGTCACAAAGGATTTAAGTCGGCTGAAATTTATGTACGCAAAATTTTGCTCCCTGCTTGATAATTCTTGAAAACTTTTCTGCCGGTTCCCTCTATGCCCATTCCTTGCGCAACTCGGCTTGTGCATTTCCGATGCCCGACAATTTTTAATTTTTTTGCATTTCATTTATTTTGAGTTATTATACAATTATTTACCATTCCATTGATCCTCTACAGGACTGTAGTATACTCAGGTGACAGTTTAGCATATTGGACTACCTTTTCAAGTAATGAATCCTTAGAATTAACTATAACTAGGATTAAACTTGAATGTATATATACAGGGGAAAAACTTCTTCATAACTGCAAGGCATTGATAACCATATTGATTTGAAAGTTTGGGCCATAATATGTGGTCACATTTTTCATGAGAATATAAAGGGGTGAAATTCTAGAAAACAACAACACGACTTCAGTTACTCGAGGAGCGTTGTGGCCCATGGGCCTTCCATTATCCATGTTTGCTGTTGTAACGCTTTGAAAAACAACAACAGTTGATTTGTATCTAAAATCATGATAATATTCAGTCATTTATCCCCCTACCCTTCCAGTACTATCTTTTCTAACTGAATTTCCACAATGTTCAACTCCCACGAGTACTTTAAGTACTTTGATTACACCTAAAATCAGTGTCGTTTTTACACCTATAGTCAGTGTCGTTTTTTACACCTATAACCACTGTCGTTTTTACACCTATATTCACTGTCGTTTTTTACACCTATAGTCAGTGTCGTTTTTACACCTATAACCACTGTCGGGTTTTTTTTTTTTTTTTTACATCTATAACCACTGTCGTTTTTACACTTATATTCACTGTCGTTTTTTCTACACCTATATTCACTGTTGTTTTTACACCTATAACCATTTTCGTTGTTTTTTTTTACATCTATATTCACTGTCGTTTTTTTTGCACCTATATTCACTGTTGTTTTTACATCTATATTCACTGTCGTTTTTAAAGTTCTGGTGTTCGTGTATGTTGCAGGGTGATCTCCTTGGTCTCGAAATGTTTGAAATATGAAAGTCTCGGATAACGCATGGCTTTTATATTTCAAAACAACGTTTCGAGATCAAAGAGGTCATCCTGCAAAATACACGAAAACGAGGTCATTATTTCTTAATTCTTTTTCTCAAGAACTAGAAAGGTAACAAGCTAGAAAAGATAAAACCTTTGTAGCATGGTTTCAATTCTAAATTATTCAGTTGATGACCCCAGGGGATAGGTAGGGACCACAAAAGGGGATCAAAGTTTCACATATGAATATATACATGTAAGCTCAAGTCATCCCGTTTGTTATAAAGTTGTTAGTTTGGGGACTGATTCACGATTTTCCCCAAATTTTTCTTCATCACTTTTAATGATCAAAATCTACTGTCTAATGTGCTTACAAGGGTTCACATAAAAATTAAGGTTATACATTATCACAGAAGCTCATTTTAGAGAGTTAATTATTTGTTTTGTAAACAAAGATTGCGGTATGTTATTGTTTACGAAATTTTCAACAGAAATGGATATCGAACAAAGTTTATTATATCTTTCACATTTCAAGTATTTTTGGGGTAAAATGTGTCATCTAAAAGTTAGAATTTGTGAGTACGCAAAAATAAGATGCTTTATATTACAAAATCAATATTTCACTTGTTTTTTGGAATGCATAAAAAGACTCGAGTCTTTGTTTACATAACGCATATTTAAGGCTAAAATATTGCTTTTATTCTTGCATTCAGAAGGTAAAAATTTTGGTTGTCAACATTAAATGAGTTATATTTTTAATGTTTACCATAAAAAAAAAAAGAAAAATATGTATATCAAAAATCGTGAACCAGTCCCTTTTAACATTTGCATGTATGTTCAATGAAATATGTAGCAAGAAGCAGATGTGGAAGACTCTGTGGTGCCTTTTATTTTTAGTTCACTGGGATTTATCTAATCAACATATGAATGAAAATGGTTATTTTTATATATAAAACGTCGTCGATATATCTATATGTCGAGTTGAAGGCCGCAGCACGAGATTTCTTTTCTTCTCAACTAATGGCTTTTAGATAATTTTTGTTTCTTGGGAAGATCACCAACAACTATGAAAATATTGTCGATGAGGAACTCCATTATCTTTAAAATATCAACTTCAGAGTACGTATGCGTAGAATCAGAGTGGTGTTTAACAAAGTAAGCTTTTGAATGAGTGATCACTAGATATGAATGTTTCCGTTTTGTTGAAGAAGCAACTGTCTATAATGTCAAAAAGTCTAGTCTTTAATTCATCGTGAGAAATGGCTGTGTAAAGTGTTAGAAAGTACTACGTTTTGATGTTGATTTAAGAAAAGTTTTAAAAAATTTAAAAGGTCTTTAGAATTCTTTTTGAAAATCCGTCGTAATAAAGAGAGGAAGAAATATTCAAAAAGTTTTCTTCAGGACCAAGGTGACTCAGGTGAGCGTTGTGACCCATGGGCCTCTTGTTAGTTTTATCTGTCTTATCCCCAAATTTTAATATTACTCGAAAGGTTTGACCATACCAATACAGACACTTACTACTTGTTGAACTGAAAGGCCAAGCCCAAGCTAGATATGTGTCGATGATATTAACATTAAGGTCAAATTTCCTACAATTTGTGCTTGGGAGCACAGTGTAGTAAAAGAAAATGGCATTGTTGAGCACAGTTTTTGGATGAAGACTACCAGAAAGATTGATTCTGTAGAAGTTAATTGCTTCTCAAACTTCTTATCTGAATAAAACCTGGTAAAATGTGCTGTCAATTGATGTGCATACGTCGATCCTGATCATGCATTAACTCAGAAACGGTTGTAAAAATCTTTAGTTTAAATCTTTTCGAAGGACAACTATGCGGAAAAGAGGTGCGGGGATGCTTCATGTGGCCACGGTACAAAATGTGTTCGTACAAAACTCAACAATAGAATTTGCATCAAAATAGGTAAGGTCAAGATGTTTCCGATCCATCTCTTTGCGGTAAGAAAAGTCTGAAAATAAATTACATGTATATCAAATCAATTTTCATTTCTCTCACCAAGAACAAAATCTGGAAGTTTTGAAATTCAAATTCATTCAAAATTTTCATATCATTTTTTGGCTACAATTTACGATCATATGGAACATCTAGACGTATATAACGCGACAAAAAAGTGGTTAGGTCAAACAAAACATTTGATTTATTCAATTACCTCGTAACTTTCAGTAAGTTCTGGAGAAAAATTGCTGAGAGTTTCTTATCTAACGTGTGATGTGTTTTGTGTTCCTTATTCACTGTGACGTAGTGCACTGGGTGTGGACTGAATGGAGTGACTGGACAGACTGTACAAAGGTGTGTGAAGGCGGAACCCAGAATCGCATACGTCAGTGTAACAATCTCACACCTCATATTGACCTACATGGATATGGCTGCGATGGGAATCCTCTTGAGGAGTTTTCTTGCAATCCGGATTACTGCAAGGGTACGTATTTGTTGTCATTCCGGATTACTGCACATATACACATTGTTGTCAATCCGGATTACTGCACGGGCACGTATTGATGCTAATCCGGATCAATGCACGGATACATGTACGTAATGTTCTCGATCCGGATTACTGCACGGGTACGTATTGTTGTCAATCCGGATTACTGTACGGGTACTTACATGCATTGTTGTGAAAGATTAAGACAACGAACAGTGATCAATCTAATAACTCCTATAAGCAATACAAATTAGATAGTTGGGCAAACACGGACCCCTGGATACACCAGAGGTGGGATCAGATGCCTAGGAGGAGTAAGCATCCCTTGTCGACCGGTTACACCCGCCGTGAGCCCTATATCTTGATCAGGTAAATGGAGTTATCCGTAGTCAAAATCAGTGTGCCACGAACGGTCTAACAATCAATATGAAACACGTCAGACAGCATTTGACCCAATGATAGGTTGTCTTGGCAAACTAGGTCGTTATAACGACCACAGAAGTTGCGAAATGCTAACTTTAAACGAGACTATTAAAACCTCTGTACCATCAACTTATTTGTCAGTAACTAGCCTCGATTCAAAAACTGACCATACGTAGAACAAGCTCTTGCGTATCGAATCAGTTGAGAGATATAAACTCCATGGGTGATAATGGAATATTGCTACATAAATAAGTTGACTATGAAGAAACTGAAATCATACCGTTTGTCATAAAGTTGAGTTGTTAGTTTGCCGTTGATATCTACTTTCAATAAATATCTAAGTATAAAGCAGATGTGGACGACTCTCTGGTGTCTTTTTTTATCGAGCTCGCAGGGATTTATCGAATCGACATATGAATGAAAGTTATTATTGTTAATAGATAAAACGTCGTCGATATATCTAAATGTCGAATTGAAGGCCACAGCAGAGATTTTATCTTGTCACATAGACGTTTCTGAATAAATTCTGCTTCGTATGAATATAAAAACAGGTCAGCTAAGAAAGGAGCACAATTCGTGCCCATGGGAATTCCGACAGACTGTTGGAAGACCTGATCACCAAAGACCACAAAGATATTGTCAATGAGAAACTCTAGCATATTTTTTCTCTCAACTTCAGAATGCTTGTGCGTGGAATCAAAGTGGTGTTTAACAAAGTAATTTTTAGGATGACTGATCACTAGATACATGTATGAATATTTTCGTTTTCCATTTTTGTTGAAGAAACAACTGTCTATGATTTCAAAAAGTCTCGTCTTTAATTTATAGTGAGTAATGGTCGTGTAAAGTGTTGAAAAGTAATATGTTTTGATGTTGTTGATTTGAGAATAGTTTTGCGATCATTACTTGATACACATGAGTACACGTGCACTCGATATAAGAGTCTCTAATAGCAGCTTTTTTGCATTACATTTTTGTTATTTCAGATCGAAACAATGTTAGACTTGTTGATGGCAGTAATCCGTTGGAGGGGCGATTGGAGGTTCTGATAGAGGGACAGTGGGGGACGGTCTGTGACGACAATTGGGACATGGACGACGCACGCGTGGCCTGCCGATCCCTGGGGTACTTCGGGTAAACACCTAAAACATGCCGTTTAAGGCCAAAAAAAAAACCCCCCACCAAAATACTCATTCATTTGATATATTTTCAGTCTATATAGATACCAGGCTCTTCTTGAAAATGACAGAATCTCCTAAATTATGAATTTCATTCCCATTTAACGATGACGAACCTAATTTCCCTCTCTGACAGAGATGTCGCTCTAACTGGATGATTATAGAGTAACATTTATTGCGTGTTCAACATCAAAGTACAGAATATGCTCATGGGAGTTGAACTTTATCAGACATTAATATTTAAAAAAAAAATAATTACTGTATATATCAAAGCAAATCTATTTTTAAAACTTTTGTTTTTTAAAATTTAGTATTGATTTTCTCTAAAATTGCGCAGTCAACATTGGTTTAATGAATTCAAATATTCATTATTATGATGTAAATCATACTATTCATTAACACGACTGAAGAAGACCGGTAACACGGTCGAAATATTGGTAGAAAGTGTTCAGAGTTTTTTTAAAAAAATTTTATTATTCATTCTATATATTATTTATTACATATATATTATTAATTATATGTTTGTTATAATATTACATATTGTTTATATATGCAGAGACTTTGGCGTTTTATATGGTGTATGTTAATTTTTAACCCCTCAAATCTGTGGAGCGTCAAATTAACATAACCGCATATCATATATAGAAAATATAATGAATTCAATTATTGCGTGGAATAATTCAGTTGATGCGCCAATAAAATCAATTATTGTTTTCATCAATTAAATCGATGTGCGCATCCATTGAATTATTACGGCCAGTAATTGAATTGATGTGCGCATCGATTCCAAATATCGCGCGCGGTACCTCCATTGATTATTAGCTTCCATCAATAGAATTGATGCACAAAATTTAATCATTGTTCTCATCAGTTAAAGTGCATGCATCAATTTGGTGAAATTATTGCCCGTAAAATCTAATTTGGGGCTCTGTATAAATAATTTGATGATCTTTTCAATTGAATTATTTACAAATTCTTTTAAAGCTGGCAAAAATTTAATCAAAGAGATCATTGATTCAATTGTGGATATGTTGAATTGAAGATATCTCTTACTAGATAATTGCTCTCTCTCTCTCTCTCTCTCTCTCTCTCTCTCTCTCTCTCTCTCTCTAAAAGAATTATTGCGCGCATTAATTGAATTGATGCGCGCAATACTTTAATTGAAGAGAACAGTAATTTGATTATTGCGCGCATCAATTGAATCAATGTGCGCATCAGTTGACTCTATGTACACTGTAATTGAATTATTGCTCTCTTCAATGAAATCATTGCGTGCATCAATTCAATTGTTGATATTATCAATTCATTTTAAGAGAGACACAATTTAATTATTGCGCGTATCAATTCAGCAGAATAATTAATGCTATTAACATTTCAATTGATGAGCGCAATAATTCATATTTGAAGATATCTTTAATTAATTGAAGAAATATTTATTTGAATCGTTGCTCGCATCAAATTAATTGATGGCATCCTCAATAATCAAAGATGTCTTCAATTATTTGAGTTTATATCAATTTGGTGCTTCATACCAATCTCCAATGAACTCGTTGATACAGTGCCTAGAATGTGATGCTGGTTTACAACTATAACAGAAACAAGTTGCTGTTCTTTTAAAAGGTGTTAACCCTACTTTAAGTTCAGATGAAATACTGAACAAAGAGTCAAGACATTGTGAGTAAACACAAACATCTGGAGGACAAAGACGAAAAATCATAGTCCAATGCAACATAGCCATACATACAGTGCTTTATAGCCAATAAAAGATCAGAAACCTTGTAGTTTTAGCGGGAGTATGTCGAAAGTTGATAAATATCCGGTCCAAGTAACGATGATAGAGTATAATCTAACGGAATATGTAGAATGTTTCATGTTAAAATCTTCATATATTTCAGAATAACAACATAAAACTATCATTCATTGAAGTCGATGGGAGAGAGTAACATGTAAATGGGTCTTGTTGGAAACTTGATTTTTTCTAAAAACTATCACAAGATTAAATGCACTCGCGAATTTATTTTCTCGCGATTTGACGTTTATGAGTCATTTCGCGATAAAAAAAAAAAAAAAAAACTCGCGTAAAATAGGGAATTCACAGTAATAGACAGAGTAACAATTTTTATATCCGGTTTTAGATCCGCGTGCTGGTAGCCCCCACCCCCACCCCACCCCCATCCCCCAAGCATCACACGTTTGGATAACGTGTTTAGATCTTGGGAAGCAAAGGGATAGTTTCGTTTTATAGGTCCGGTTAACTTTCTTAACGAATGGAAATATACCATACTTGAAGTGGTAATACATGTGTAAAGATGTGTAAAATGATTTCAAGATATACATGACAAGTGTAGCCGAGTACAATAAAAGTAGAACCAGTAATTTATTCATGTGTGATTTCTCCACCGATCACCCTCATGAGTCGCTCTGTATAGCAAGATTCTACTTTCTGTAAGCTTTTGAGATGACCACTTGTGAGATACTACAAATGTGTATGTACATATATCTAAAGTATCTCACAAGTGGTCATCTCAAAAGCTTATAGGGAGTTGAAAATGATATTCAGAACGACTTATGAAAGTGATCGGCTGGAAACTCGCATATTTTGGATGAATTATAGGTTCTATATTTATTTGTTCACTGGGTAGAGGGGATATTTACATAATACACGTTATAAACACTTCTGGTGCCTGTGGGTCTTTTTTTTTCCGAGTTCGGAAAACAGACATAGAGATATTTTGTTAAAAGCAACAATTTTGAAGAAATGTAATCTTATAATTATTCATTGTGATTAATGAGAATACTGCCTGAATGACATTTTCATTTTTAGAGCGTCATCGGCTCCATCGAATGCTGCTTTCGGACAGGGCGTTGGTCAAATCTGGATGGACAATGTGGGGTGCAATGGATCGGAACACTCACTGTTTTCTTGTCCTCAGAGTGCCTATGGCTATCATAACTGTCAACACAGTGAAGACGCTGGAGCTGTGTGTTACTAGAATAACAGATCAACTCACTGAACCGTGTTATAGTTATTAATCAACATATTTTGTAAACATTTCTTTATTGTTTGATGTTATCATGGATGCAACAAATGTTTACAATGAGAACCAGAAAACCAACAATATTAACCGCCTGTAGGGAAAATTTTGCCGACTATAGTCTTTTAGGTACAGTACAGTTCATATTGAAATCCACTTACATATACAATGTAATAAGTTATGAGTTTGAAAATTTTGCAGTACAAGATCCGAATTCACATGTGATTAATAACTGGTTCCCGTTGGTCACGTGTAATTTATTTATTTGTATGAAAGGTGAAGATGACGAACTCTACATCGTCATAATGGCTGACTTCCTTTAAAAACATGGATGAAAAAATCAATATCATCAATATTTGACTTTTCCTTTTCAATTTAAATACCTACCCTAGTAGCTCAGTAGGTTAGCATACCGATTGCTGACCGTTCCAGTCCAGCAGGGGTTTAATTTTTTTTTTTTTTAGATTACCTTCTACTAAAACTATTTTTTGACAAAATAAAGTAAATTTGAAAATTTTCAACTTCAAGATATTGTTGTATATATCCTCCACTTTTCATCTACATCAAATTTTTCTGGTGTAGCATACCTCCTTAAGCAATACAAAATAGAGAGTTGGGCAAACACGAACCCCTGGATATACTAGAGGTAAGATCAGGTGCCTAGGAGGAGTAAGGATTCCCTGTTGACCATTCACACCCGCTGTGAGCCGTATAACTTGTCATGTAAACGGGGTAATCCGTAGTCAATATATGTGTGCCAAGAACGAAATAACAATCACTATGAAACATGTCGGACACCGTTTTACCCAAAGATAGGTTTCGACAAACTAGATCATTATAACGACCATAGAATTTGTGAAATGCTTACTTTAAAACGAGACTGCTGAAACCCCTTCGAAATATACTACCGTATAGCGGTTTTTTTCGCGGGGTGATAAATGTGGCTTATTTTAGTGGTTAGATAGCTTTCCACCAAAATTTCACTCGCCAAATATGCACCCAACTGTGACTTCGGTATTTGCAAGAGAGATAACTCTTCCTTGTCTGCCAAAATTTATTCCACTAAAATTATTAGCCTACCTTTGATCCAACAAATCGCCAAATTTTATACCCGCGGGGAAAAACCCGCTATGCGGTATCTAGAGTCCTTGTCCATTGATCTTCTCGTTGTCTACGAAAAGGGTTACTTAAATTTGGATTGTTTGTATGATGGTAATTTTTTTCTCTAGAATCCTGACCCTTATGGACTCTATGGAGTGGTCAGGGGAATCAAAATGTGTATAGCGAAGTTGGTTACCACCATTATTTATTTGAAATTTAAGTCCGGATATTCTTTTATTTTAATAAGTGAACTTTTAGTTCTCCCCCACATAAATTTTAATTTTAAACCACATAGGTTACACTCAACAGCGTAGACAACGTCATCGTCGGAAAACCACGGTTGATTACGCTTCGTTCCTCTCTCCATCACCCGTGGGTCCATTCATTCCTACTCGCTCGTTCTCATGAATAATTAATAGTAAACAAGTCGATCGTGTTTATATTATTTGTAATTTTGCAACAGATCTAGTACGGGGTTTATATTCATATCCACAGGGGCAATTTTGAGCAGTTGTTCGGAAATATAGTTCGTTGGACAGTGGATAAAATATGTATTATAAGGAGACATTTTTCCAAATCATACAATCATTTACTAGTTCATTACAGGAGAAATTAAAGGAGTTGAACATTTTGTGATATCATATACACATCATATATATATCATATATACACATATATATATCATATATACACATCATATATATATCATATATACACATCATATATATATCATATATACACATCATATATATATCATTTATACACATCATAAATATATCATTTATACACATCATATATATATCATATAATATACATTAATGAGGAAATGACTATTATTTCAATAGGTAAACATACCTACATCACCAGCAGAGATATATGTAACAGTTAGAGAAGATCTGATTTTAATTAGATTGATAACGAACGTGATTAATCTAATTGTTTTACATCACTTTTGAAAATGTTCAACTTGTGAAGAGATATCACCAGTTTTAGGTGAAGTGCCACAATTTTTGATCTTTGCTTGGTGCGCAGGACAGTAGAAGTAAGGGTTTTAACGCCTGTACAATTACCATGACCTCCATTGATTTAATTTTTGTAATTGAAATTTATATCTTTTATAAATAGGAGGATTACACACGGAATATACTTTGTATTTACATACACAGGGGTTAAGCCCGTTTTGGGCCCGAACTCTGCGATATCATAAATATATCTATATTTATGGTATCACAGAGTTCGGGCCCAAAACGAGCTTAGTCCCTGTGTTTACATATATATGCTTCCAATTTGTCAACACGCTTGTCATTGACAAGAAACCACGCGCGCAGGTGAGAACA
Source organism: Ostrea edulis (assembly GCF_947568905.1). Lineage (NCBI taxonomy): Eukaryota > Metazoa > Mollusca > Bivalvia > Ostreida > Ostreidae > Ostrea > Ostrea edulis. The sequence continues at coordinate 16,597,521 of NC_079173.1, read as the reverse complement.
CGAAGATTTCTAATAAGGATGTGTAAAGCAATATAAGCTAATGATAAATCAATTTTGGGAGCATGCACAAATAAGAAAGAGCAGAAATTTTCGATGTAAAACCTTTTTCACCGAATAAGTCAACTTTGGCACCACTTTGAAAATCAAGTCACGTGACTTGTAAATGTGTCTCATTTTGAAAATGAACACTTTAGATGTCTCAAATACAGCTTTGCATGGAGTCTTTGAAATAAAAAAAGGTTAAACGTTTTGTTTGACGCGGCACCGAGATCAAATCGAATCCGGACATCCCCGTTGCAACCGTACGCCTAAAATCATAAATTACAAGATTTCAGCAACACATGAAACATTTTATCCCTTTGGGAGGTCCTCAGTACCCCCCCCCCCCCCCCCCACCTTGCTTGTCGTAAGAGGCTACTAAATGGGGCGGTCCTTCGGATGAGACCACAAAAACCAAGGCCCCGTGTCACAACAGGTGTGGCACGATAAAGATCCGTCCCTGCTCAAAGGACGTAAGCGCCGAGCATAGGCCTAAATGTTGTAGCCCTTCACCGGCAAAAGTGACGTCTCCATTATAGTGAAAAATTCTATAAAATTTGTATAACGTCCCTCGAGAAGGATTAAACAATATACAATCAATCAATCAAACAATCAAAATCGCTTAAACATATTGTTTTCGAGAAAGATTATCATTTGTTTTCAAAAGAACAAAATATTATCACTTTTTTTTCAAAAGAATATATAATATTATGTCATATTTTACTTTAATTATGATTTATTGATGCAACAAAGGTATGAAAAGGTACAAGTTACTGCAAACATGTATGGACATGTATTACACGTGCATAATACACATTTTAAATGAAAAGATGAAGATAACGAACAGTGATCAATCTCATAATTCCTTTAAAGAATACAAAATTAAGAGTAGGGCAAACACGGACCCCTGGAGATACCAGAGGTGGGATCAGGTGCCTAGGAGGAGTAATCATCCCCTGTCGACCAGTCACAACCGCCGTGAGCCTTAAATCTTGATCAGGTAAACGGAGTAAACATTCAGTATCTAGCCATTCAGAGAATAAATAGTACATGTGTAAAAAGTGACAGCAGGGATTCAAGGAAAATATTGCAATTTCTTCTAAGTGCATTGTACAAGTGTTAACAAACAAAATTTCGATGCATTTCAAAATCTATATCTGTGATCGTTAATAATATCTATCTTTGGTGCCGGTATTAATTCCTCTGAATTTTGTTGTATCGAAATCTAGAAGACCAGGGATTTCAAATCTCTCTCCCAATTTTGGCAGTCCATGTTTCTTCAATATGGCGTCAGCCTCAACGCGGGCCTGGTGGGAAATGGGTCGTCTGGTTTCGTTCAAGCCGAGTCCACTAGCCACGTTGTTGTTGCACGGATCGATCCGGAAGCCCTCCATAGCATCAGATAAATACTCCTGTCTCAATTCCAAAACGTCAAACAGAATAGAGAGAATTTTTTGGGGATTTTTCATCATTTCCTCGAACATGATCGCAATGACGGGAACCCCAGCGTCCACGTGATCTAGACACTGGACTATATTGGCCGCCCAAGATGTAGCAAAAATACCCACAGTTGTGAGGTTCTTTCCATTGTCATTGCCGTCTGTTCTTTCCAGCACATAACAATAATTGTGGTACAGAGATTTTCGAAAGCAGGGCAAAATGGCCGACAAGACTTGACTATCTATCACGTACTTGCCTACTATGGATATTGGTTCCTTAGCAAATATATTGAGATGAGAAGTGACAGTTTTAAAGCTATTGCGATAAATGTATAGATGATAAATCTGTGGGAAGCATTTGTACACATCGGCCATTTGACACGTACTGCATGGCCTCGTTTTCACAAAGAATATCCCAGCGCGGTCGTCGTGTTTGCATAATAGTCGTAGTGCACTTGGGAGTAGTTGTTCGTATTCGCCTTTACCGAATTTATTCGATTTTTTCAAAAATGCAAGGCTAGTTAAGGCATCTGGGTCACTAATGACTGCCATGCCCGGAAGTTGTCCAAACACTCGACTAAGCAGTGTAGCACCACAGCTTCCGGTGGAAGACATCCAGATGATAGGGACTTTTGGACGGCCGATATCCTGAGCTATTTTATGAAATGATGCCAAAGGCATGCTTATAACACTGTGGGCTCTTTCAAACTGTTTCATATAGAACGCTTTGCTGTCAAATTGCTTATATAGATTGACATCCTCTGCCACTTCAACAAACAACGCCTCGTCTTTTGTTATGCAATACAATGAGATGTTGGGCTTCAATACATAATTAGGATGTTTGAAAAATTTGTGAGTTAATATGAAATCCGACGGATCAGACACGGATGACAAAATGAGTTTTCGTCTCCATAAAACGTTATGCACATGCGCACTATGTTTGAACTGAATTCCGCTCTTTGCGTCTTTCCGGGTACGTTCTACTCCTGTTACAGCCCACGTGAATTTTTGTGTTGTTGTGACAATAGAACGCATGATTTTGTACAGGAAGTAAGTCAGAAGCAATATGATGTACTCCCTTGCCTTGTTTAAGGCTTTGCTGAGGTTTTCTAGGTGATTTTTGTCCGATTTCTTGGAATCCATTGTGGAGCTGTGATGACCGGACATCTGGAACAAAGATGGATGATTTCATTAAGGATAATATAAAAATGATACAAAAACTAACACGATCCTAATTACATTTAGACCAATTTTTTTCTCTTTGGCACAAATTAACTGTCTGAAGCTGAAGAATGCCAGGCTACATGTTTCAGAAAAAAGAAAATAATAACTTTGAATTCACACACTGCCGCCCCTGTGAATCTTTCAAAATCTCAAAATCTCTCTCTCTCTCTCTCTCTCTCTCTCTCTCTCTCTCTTGATTTACGGCAATAATTATTAATCTATTAGAGTTTAGTTTGTAAACAGGTAAGTGTCAGACGGTAGAAATTAAGTCACTTAAACACATGCATACATTAATTATTCTCCCCTATAAAGTAAACCACGCAACCTTGGTGAACACCTAGGTATATCATGACATTAATAGCTACATGTATAGTCACCTTGACGACTTTCTCGGATTTTAGCTAAACGACATTCTTAATTTCGTTTCATGCATACATGTTGATGGATGACTGAAATATATTACTTAATCTTGATAACCGGGACCAATTAGGCCATCCATCACGGTCCTCGTATCCCCCGGCCATGAATAATTAATAATTGTGAAATGACTTGAAGATGGACAAACACCATCAAATCATTCCACTACGGACTTCTTTAATATACAAATTATTCCATTTTCTGCACATGTAGATGTGAAAGTTCACCATCCTGTCATGCAGTATAAATGTGTAGAACTGGTATTATATAAATGTGGTATAAATATCCCCAGTCAACGAGCACCTCGTCCAATTTTCATCAGTTATCCATATATATTTTTTCTTCAAAATATTAGTAAGTCTTTGATTTCCCTCCTCCTTTTCAGACTTGTATTGTCAGGTGTTCTGTTTTTATTGACTAATAATATCACTTGTTACAGTTTATCATTTCACCGCAAAATGTTTAAAAAGCTACATCACAAAACAACCACTATACATTATACATCGGGGACGTTTAATTTTTATTTATCATAAATACATAAATATTTCATCATCACTCCCCATGTCTATGTAGAAGTTGTCATGTTTTTTGTTTTTTTTATATTGATCAATATGTATTGTCACAAGAAATATACACGTATATTTGCCATTAAGTTAATAGTTACTGTGATTGGTTGAAATTTAATTAGCTATGGCAGGAAATTTCAGGCCATGGACCACCTGCATTTTACTGCCCCTCTCTTACGTTCTGAATTTTTTGGATCCGCCATTGAAATATATTTTTCTCGAAACGATTTTCTTTCAATCATTTGAAACTTTCTTAGAAAAATAAGCTTGATACATGTATCTGACAAAATTGCAATCAGTTTACACTGCATATATCAAAATGTTACTTACAAAATTGCCAAACAATGATGAAAACCTACAAGTCTAAAAGTACAGTACTGTTGTGCGAAAATACTACAAACTCCCCATACAGGGTACTTTGATTGCTAGCGTGCATGCTCGTGCGATAGCAAATGTATATAGCTAATTTGATGTGCATGCTTTGGGTGCCATAGTGCGGCATTCTGGGAGTTATAAACCAGTATTTTAATCTAAAAAAATTATTTACATCCCTTATGATTATTATTTTTTTTTTTTTACACGAGTAATATTAAAAAATGTGTTAAAACGAGAATTTACCGGTAGCTATACATGTATTTGAATTTTTTTTTTATTTTGTGGTCTAAAATATATAGTACACGGGTTCCACGTATTGATGATGTCACAAACGTTATTTGTTTGTATGTACATGAAAGGTGAAGATAACGAACAGTGATCAATCTCATAACTCATATAAAGGTGAAGATAACGAACAGTGATCAATCTCATAACTCCTATAAGCAATGCAAAATAGATAGTTGGGCAAACACGGATCCCTGGACACACCAGAGGCGGGACCACGTGTCTAGGAGGAGTAAGCATCCCCTGTATATTTCATAAAGGTGTGGTATTTTTTTTTTTTTAAATATACGTACATTCTTACTTCGCAATAAAGAATGTTTACAAGTACACTTTTAAACTAAATAATGTACACTTCCTCGACTCTTTAAACTGACCAAGATTTATTTATTGAATTTTTTTTTTTTTTTTTTTTTTATCTTTCTAGCATGTACTACGATGCAAATATACCTGTAAAATTTCCAAACATTACTTGCAGAAAATAAATGTCCTAAAAATCTTTAAATTCTAAGTAATTCAAATTGATTTAATAGAAATTTTATAATGAACTAAACATGTCTGATAAGCTCCACCTGCAGTGCATAGTAGATAATAAATGTGGAACAAGCACCCTAGTCTTTTCAAAAGATAAGATTGTAGAAATATAGGGTAGGTTTTTTTTTCTCAATGTCGTGTGTGAGTTATTATTGTGCAAAGTTTAACGATGTTGAATGCAATATAGCTATAGGTTACTGGTACTAATGTAGGCTAAGTGTTTCTAATGGACGGAAAGGGGCGGAAGAGGCGGTGGGGGTCTTAAGAAGTCGATGTCGATGCAGATAAAACAGTGAACGTTCGTGGGATTATCATTTCTAAAACAAAACTTTCCTGAGAGATTTTAACTTAGAGATTAATGTACACAGGCCTACCAATATCATACGATTGAATTTCTAGTGTTTTTTCTAACGAATAAATGAATCAACATTGTGTGCGACTTTTTGGGACAACTCTTTTACTTAATGAAATACATTTATCGGGGGGGGGGGGGATTTCGATATCGGAAAAATATTATTTATCTGTACGTATACTTCATAGAATATTGCGTGGATTCAAATCGAATGAGAAATACTGATTTAAACATATTTCATGATTACATACAAAAAGGCGAGAAACAGGTTCTAAAGACGAGTTTTTCTTCTTCAGGAATACCGGACCATGATAGCCTATAAACGTGAGAATCTAGATATACTAATAGATATGTACGTGTAAATTGCATGTATGTACATCCCATTCTCCGCAGTCGTTCTGTTGTGGCATTCATGATTTTGTAAGTCAAACATCTTTTCATAAGTGTCCATACATAAATTATTTTGCCTTTTAGATTTAAAAGTGCAGGGGGTCTTATTTCAAGTCAAGGGTTTCCTTGAGAGAGGAAATTACATCTTTTCTTATGGTAATTAAATTACTTTTAAAAGCGATTTCATTGTAACAACTTCAAAACATAGAATATCACAGTGCTACTAAACGAAGAGCTCTCTCTCTCTCTCTCTCTCTCTCTCTCTCTCTCTCTCTCTCTCTCTCTTTTTCTCTCTCTTTCTCTCTCATTATAAATCTGAATTTAATGCTAGTCTTACTTGCAGACATTTGGAAAAATGAAAACACTACTTATACATTTTCCATCCAAATGAAATGTCAGTCTTCAATCTTGCCAATTATTTTGATTTCATGTGAAACGCTGGTCTACAAATTACATCAGATACATTATGTGTTATTCGACAGATGGCTGGATTAAAGCAAATGTGTTATTTGTACATTTCTGATTTATTCCTTTACTTTCGAGACGGAAGAATTAAATATCCTATACAGAAGAATACTGTAACATTTTTGTAAATTTCTAACCCGTTATGAACACTTAGCCTATCGAAAGTGGACGCTGGCGAAATAGACCCAAAGGAACAAGACTTTATTTAATTGATTTACGTGTATTGGTGATGAATTTCACTACTTGTTTAATGCATGTCTGTGATTGATGTAAGGAAGCAGTGCTTATCATCAAAACAAATACGTTTTTAGAAATGTTACCATATAATGAATTCAAACAAGCAATCTTCTCTCAGAAAATTGTTTTCCTTTATAAGAACTAATAAAACGTGCTATCTAACTTCATGACTACTCCAATCTTAAATTGCAATACATTGTCATTCTCCATACTCATGCGTGCTTTAAAACAATTATCGATTTGTTACATCACTTTTATGCAAAAGTATAAAACGTCTTGTAATGAAATAGTGAAGATAACGAATAGTGATCAATCTCATAACTCCTACAAGCAATACAAAATAGATAGTTGGGCAAACACGGACCCCTGGACACACCAGAGGTGGGATCAGGTGCCTAGGAGGAGTAAGCATCCGCTGCTGACCGGTCACAACCGCCGTGAACCCTATATCTTGTTCAGATAAACGGAGTAATCAGTAGTATAAATTATTATGTAAAGAACGGTCTAACAGTTGATATGAAACACGTCAAATAGCATATGACCTAATGACAGGTTGTATTTGTAAACTAGATCGTTATAACAGCCATAGAATTTGCAAAATGCTGACTTTAAACAAGACTGTTGAAACCCCTGTATCATCAACCTATTTGTCAGCAGCCTACCTCGATTTAAAAACTGATCATACGTAGAACATACTTTCGCATATCGAATCAGCTGAGAGACGAAAACACCATATGCAGGTGATAATCGAATATTGCTACATGAATATGGAATGTCGAAGGAGAAGCTGAAGTCATCCCATTTATCATAAAGTTGAGTTGTTAATTTGTCGTTTACATATTATATGTTCAATAAAATATCCAAATATAGAGCAGATGTGGACGACTCTGTGGTGTCTGTTATCTTGAGTTCACTGGGATATATCGAATAAAAAAAAATGAATGAAAATGAGTATTGTCAATAGATAAAACGTCAATATATCTGAATGTCCAGTTGAAGGGCATAGCTAGAGATTTTCACTCTCGTGTAGAAGCTTTTAGATAAATTCTGCCTCGTAAGAATACAAAATAAGGTCAGCTAATAAAGGAGCACAATTCGTGCCCATAGGTCAACGAGGATTGTTGTTGTACATGTATATTGTTTAACGACCCTCTCGAGAATTTTTCACTCATATATATGCATGTCACCATTGCCGGTAAAGGGCTACAAAATCGGCGCTTACGGCCTTTGAGCAGGAGGGGTTCTTTATCGTGCCATACCTGCGGTGACACGAGGCCTCGGTTTTTGCGTTTTCATCAGAAAGACCCTCTTAAGACAAGCAAGGGGTACTGAGGACCTAAATGAGGGGACATTCGTTTGTTTTACGTTCTGTCGAAAACTTTTCACTCGTATCGAGACGCCACCAGCTGTACCACAGCGCTCAGGGCCGTAGCAGTGAGGATTCTTTATCGTGACAATGCCTGTCGCGATATGAGACTTCCGTTCTTAAGGTCATATCCGAAAGTCCTGTGATTCTCACTTCTAAATGTCGAGCGTTTGGAGAAGGAACACTGCTTGTTTAACATCTTAGGTTTGACGCGGCCATGACACGAGCGGTGCTCGAACTCACGACCCCCCCCCTCCCCCCAGTTTTGAAGCGAACGCTCTACCACTAAGCTACCTCAGAGAACTTGTGCGTAGAATCAGAGTGTGGATGACTGACCACAAGATAATAAATATTTCCGTATTCTGGTTTTTTTAAGATGTGTCTATGATCTCAAAAAGCATGGTCTTTAATTTATCGTAAGGAATGGTCGTGGAAAGTAAAGTCAGGTTTTGATGCTGTTGATTTGGGAAAAGTTAGATTTCAGATAAAAGTTCGATTGTATTTTCCCATGTTTGATTTATACCACATCTCGCATATGTTGTGGCACAATGCGTCTGAAGTTTCTGCTTCATAGCCAGTAATATTTTCGAATGGAGCAAAAATAGGGCTTGGTAAACGATTCGTCCATTGACTGGAATATCAAAGATGTTAAGAACTGAAAAGTGATTTTGAAGAATTTCATATTCTGAAAGGGAACTTGAAATATATTAAAGATAGAATTAAAGCCGAGTTCCTTTAAAATAGTTGTACACATGTTTATAATAAGCCTTAGAAAGACAATATTGTTGCAAGCTTTGTCGACTTGGAACCAATGCATATTCCTCATGTAACCTATCTAAATTTTTTTTTATCTATTCTGGTTTACTAAATACAGAGGGGTAAATGGTAAATAAAACACTAAATCAGAAACAAACATTTGTGATGACTGATGAGATGAATAAAGTCAGAATTTTTTTTATCAAGAGACGACACATGAATCAATAGAATTAATGAATGCTGCTAATTCATGTGTTGTCATTATGCTTTTCTTGAATTGCAAGGAAAATAAAGTAATTGTGTTTTGAGAACGTTCTTGGTTTACATTAGTTATAGAGCTTTTGTCCCCTCGCTGCCCCCCTCCCTCCCGAGAGCTACGTTTTTGCTGATAGGTATACATGTGATTGGACAGTAAATTAAAGTTCCCCTCCACAAACAAGAGTTCTTTTCTCACCAATACATCGGTTAAGATAATAGAATGACCCTGAAGATTTGCCTTGGAGTTCACATCACACTGTCCTCGACGAACACGCGGGAGGACATGGCGATTCACTGAATTCGACCTTCTTAGAAATGCTACATTTCAAATCTAAAAAGTTTCAATTTTATCCCCCCCCCCAAAAAAAAAGATTTGTCAGGTTAGCTTAAATCAATACCCTCCATTAGTAATATACAGAAAATGTTTACAATGTGTTGCGAAATGAAGAAAAAGGCTCCCATGGAAAATGAATTAAAGGATTTATTGACCCCTTAAAATGGATATACTCCCCATGCATCACATGCATACATACACATGTATAAAGGAGCTTAAATCAAAACTGCATGCCGCTGGGGTCATTTCAATACAAGCGTCTGTAAAGTTAAGAATGACTGATAAAGAATTCTATTGATCAAACAACATGCCAGGACATAATTCATTTTCCATTCACCACACCCTTTGAAAATAAACTCGGGTGAGATAAGATTTACAACATATCAATTTTATAATGTTCCGAACGTTTCTGTCAGATAAAATTTGAAATCGGCGATTGAACTTTGAGAGTAAGTCCAATCACTCTCCCATAATTCAACGCATTCTTAATGAACCCTTCATTCAACCCATTTTGAATGAACCCCTAAATCAACCCATTCTGAATGAATCCTTCATTCAACCCATTCTGAATGAACCCTTCATTCAACCCATTCTGAATGAACCCCTAAATCCAACCCATTCTGAATGAACCCTTAATTCAACCCATTCTGAATGAACCCCTAATTCAACCCATTCTGAATGAACCCCTAATTCAACCCCTTCTGAATGAACCCCTAATTCAACCCATTCTGAATGAACCCCTAATTCAACCCCTTCTGAATGAACTTCCAGATGCCATTACTGGTTCTGTGTCGCGACTTCTTTAGAACAACGCCAATTAACCCCGCTTCGCATAACAGGTATTGCATGCATACTCAGATCAGGGAATGGGGTGTTTTGGGGCGGAAGGGCGTGTACAAGAGGTTAAAAGCTTTACAGAGGAAAGTACAGGAAATCTATCTTAAATTTTCTGAAGTCGACAGTTTGGATAAATGATACAGGGTTGTATCTATACATGTACAATGTAGAAAGGGACGGATCTACACATGGACATTATAGGAAGGGCGGATCTACACATGGACATTATAGTAAGGGCGGATCTACACATGGACATTATAGTAAGGGCGGATCTACACATGGACATTATAGTAAGGGCGGATCTACACATGGACACCATAGAAAGGGGCGGATCTATAAATGTACATTATAGAAAGGGGCGGATTTACACATGGATATTATAGAATTAAGGAACGGACATTACAGTTAGATATGGATCTAGTTGTGCAGCGGGACATGGTACGTTTCAGAATTGCAAGGCTTCCATTTCACCCGACCCTACCGGAAACTGACCCCTCGATCAGCGAGATGTTTTGTTTTTTAACGCATGCAATAATCACTGTTTCTTGACAATTTTCATGTTATCTGTTTATTCGTGCCCAGACTCGGAACAAAGCCATTCGTAACATAGAATACCCGAGTAAATATTAGCTTTGCTCGCGTATTTTATGAATCATGTGTGTGTGTGTGTGTATAAGGCAGTATATTGGCAGTGCTGTCAGAAAATGACAACAAAAGAATTCTATGATCTTGCATTGCGTATCTATGAAAAAAATCTTACCACATGTAGTCCACTATGAATACAGCAGTTTGTATTGGCAGGTGGGATTTTTTCTTTTCTACTCGGTGTACATGCACCTATTCAATAATCGATCTACTGGAGGTCAGAAATGAAAAAGTCACACAAGCAAAACTTTCCCTAGGAATTTCTAATCCTTTTAGCATGTTTGCTTATTATCATATTTTCCCCTTTTATCTATTTGCAAGTGATTGATGATCAAGTTGTCTTTTGGGGGTTATTTTAGGAGACTGAGACTTTACGTAGTACATACTGATCAATGAAAACTGCTTCGTATCTATAGATATAATCAGATCCACGCAAATCGTTAACGCGCGTACTTATTCAAATTACTATTACCAACTCTGTTGATTATAATACCTGCATTAGACGGACTATTTTCTTTCCGTATATGTGAAGTTTTAAATCAACATGACCCCACACACAATTTTTAAAAAAAATCAAAAACCTTACCTGAACTGCATGTATGTAAAGCGATATTTTCCTCACGGTGCGGCCCTCTGATAAAAAAAAAAATTTCAGGTAAAATTTGGTGTAGATAGAATAAAATTTCTTACCTTGCTAATGTGTAAGTAGTAAATCCCTAGCTCTGCACCTTAACTGTGCATGAAGAAAAGTGAAATGTGGGTCACACCGTGAGAAGGTGAATTTTACGGGGGGCGTATTACAAGTGTCTGTTTTAGACGCCATAATGCCTCAGCAAACATAAAAATTTTAGTTAGAAAAATGACCCCGTCACTTAGTCAGCACACAACTTCAAGCACGAAGCAGCGGACTGTAAAAAGTTGACACGAAATAAATTGGCAATATGCAATTCTCATGTTACATAATTTCCGTTGTATTCGTCGCTTAATGATGTCCTATTTCACCCTTTTATTATTATTGACATGGAATTCATTCAATTTATTCAATTTTTGGTGTATAACAGACTTAGAACTCCGTGCAGATTATGCCAGCGAGTTTCACAATTAAAAGCGTAATCGTCATCAATTTGGTTGTTATATATAATTTGGAAAATAAATCATATTCTATTCTATTCTATAACCCGACATTCATATTTTGAGCTACATGTATCTACACTATTTAGTCCACTTCTATTATTGTTCACTTATAAGCTTTCAATTAAGTTTTTACGATAGATGTTATACAAAAAACGTAAAATTCTATTCATTGTTTCAGAACAGCATTTTTCCTTCCGGTACCCCGCCCCCTATTTCTCATTGAAAAGAAATACAAAAGTCAGACACACTTTGACAAATACGATGACCAATCATTCAACACCGCCTCATTAAAGTACGATTTAAACTAATAAAATTTTAAAAACCGATCAAAAAACATTTAAAATTTGGAAAAAGAGGAAAAGTTATGCTGGGTCATAGATAATATATTCGTTATTACTCAATACCGTCTCTTCCATTCTAGCGTTGCCCCCCCCCCCCCCCCCCTTTAAGGCCTCCGGTACGTTTTACGAATATTTTCCGTCACATTTACTAATGTTTAAAATAGCTTTTTAATATATTCTTTACATAAAATTATCTACATGCACCATTCTCCTCATCTGACATCGTTTTTCAAAGTGAGAAGAATTAAGTTGGAAACTGATATTCAAATTCTTCACAAGCAATACAATAAATCGTTTTTGCCCAATCTTTCAAAAACCAAAATTGTGGGGGCAAGGTAGGAATTTAGGGGGAAATCGTGGGGGAGGGAGGGGCGTTAATCCTTCGCTACATGGATTCAAACTATAGGTTCCAAGCTTGAAGTGCTTGAGTGTGTGGGAGGGGGTGTCACTCAATACATCTTTATTTACATGTACATATAAAAAGAACAGTTAATGAGCATTGTAAATAAAAGGTGGGATTCTACAATCCTGTCTGAGAACTACTCCCTGCAAATTCAGTGCTACACCCCGACACCCCATTCTATAGATCTCATTGGCTGGTGTGATGCGTCTAGTGTGTTGGCGAAGTGTCTATGCGCTTGTCACCTCTTGCTTTTAGCCTCCATCGTTGGCTAGCACCGCTGCTTGCAGCAACGCGAATGGGCAAGCCAAGCGCGTAAACCTTGCCCTGCCAGTACATAGCCTCTCCATCAACAAGCCCTATAATTAGATGTAGTGCCTCCGGATATATACATACACATTTGATGGAGAGAGAGAGAGAGAGAGAGAGAGAGAGAGAGAGAGAGAGTTGGAACTACTCTTTGTTGACCATTTAGGGGAATGTAAAGATATAAACACGGGTGCATTTTTGTGACGTTTTTAAATGTATTTGCTATATGAAATATGCCATCTGAAGTTTCATGCCTATTACTTGACATGTTTTGCTGTACCCAAGAAAAATATCCCATTCATGCATGCAACAAATTTGTATCGTTTAGTACATGTACCATGCTCTATTCAATAATGATTTTGTAAATACCCACAGCAGGCAGACATATTTTATTTGTATGTACTGTAACATGTATATTACATACACATGTAAGCAGACCTGTTATATAGTCCCTGCAGGTGTACATGACATAACAAGTAATTTTATCCGACTCAATCGACGTTTTTAATCGAAGTGTTTATATTTATGACACCCCCCCCCAAAAAAAATTAAAAATTGAAGAGCCATTTTATTTTCCATAATTAACTTGAATAGGAGGACATCGAACAGCGCCTTCGAAAATATGATTGCCTTCTACTCAACAACTTTTGGCAAACACACGCATTGTTTTCTTCACTTAACACAAGATTCTTCCACAAAATGTCTATTAAGAACTGGCATGCTATGGAAAATGCATCACAAGTAACTTTATCGTGTTCATAGTCTTTGATCTCAATGAGTATTTTTTGTTTAAAAATTGCAACTTTTAGAAAAATATTCTAAAAGAATCAGGGGACTGTAAATTCAATAAGGTTGATGACGTCGTTCCGAAAAAGCGACCGTCGGAAGATAGCGTCAGAGTTAACAATGCAATATTGTAACGTTATTTTCTCAATATCAGCAACAAGTAAATGGTACATGTTATATATGAATGAAACGAGAAAATTGTCACCTTTCTACCTGCAAAATATGATCGGCTTTTGAAGCCCGGCCAATAACGTCCCTTGTTCTTTACTTTGCATTCCCAGCACTATGAACTGGCGCGATTATGTTTTACCGTTAAAGTTATCGGCCCTTTATTCAGACTTGCCTTCATCGCCACGATGCTGGAAAAAAAAAACCCAAAAACTTTTGCGTCGTCTTTGGAGTTTACCCAACTTCAAAATTTTCAATTCGTTTGACATACGAGGATTAGTGGTAATTATTTCAAATAACAAAGTGTTATGAAATACACGAAGAACTATAATACATAAACACCTAAATTTGAAGCCCTTCACCGGTCTTAGTGACGTCTCCATATGAGTGAAAATTTTTAAGCAAGATAAATAAACACATGAAAAGTTAGTATAGAATGGAAGAAAGCTACACTGTTTTGTGCATGTTCGCTAAAAGAAATAGTGAAATCTTTGCCCACAGATTTTCCCCGAATGCTAAATGGCTCGTAAACCATAAATATATTATAGGAAGTATTAACCCCCCCCCATAAAAATTCTACTCCGACATTCATTATTGGCCCATTAGGAAGTGCTATGTGCGCGTCAAGACTCATAACCCATTCCGGAGTTTACTACTGGCCTACTAGAAGAGGCAATATGAATGAATGGCAACTCCAATGATAAACAAGACTAAAGCAAACGGTACATTATACGCCGGTCGGACAGTGAAGTTCAATGCAATATCTGTATCCAGGACAAGAAAAAGTCCAGGGAACTATTTAACGTACTTTTCGCCCAAAAGTAGAACATGGCGCACCAATCGAGCTGAAATGCAAACTGAATTTGTATTCCTTCGAGAGAAAGCTTGCGACTACGAGGGCTAAATGTAACGTGTATTGTAGTGTCAAAAGCATTAGACTCAAAAAGTGAAATAAACATTACATCCCTTCAAAGTATTCTCCACGGTTTGAAATACATAATTTCAAGCTCTGAATCCATTTCTGAAATGCGTCACGGTACGCTGATTAAAGTAGATCTCTGTGGCCAAACTTCCGCCAGAGGTCGTTTGCACACAAACCAACAGTATGCGCTGAGGCACTGACTGATTCAAGGGCTTGTAACAATGACCAGATAAGAACTTTTTTTAAGTTTTGGAAAAAGGAAAAAGTCGCGTGGGGCTAGATTTGGAGAGCATGGAGGGTGTGGCATGACGGTAACCTTCTCCGACTTCAAAAATTGCTTCACAAACTCGGATGTATGTGATGGAGCATTATCATGAAGTAGACGAACATGCCTAAATCCTGACACATGGCGTCATTTCTTGAGCTTTTTTTTTTTTGTACATCTCGGCAATACCGACCTGTATTTAACACTTTTGCCCTTCGCCACCGGAATTTTTACGGCTATACCATCACATGAGAAGAATATGCAATAAAGAACCTTCTTTGTGCTTATGGTTCTCTTGGAAACTACTGGCCTTCTACCGTGTTAAGCCATATTTTGTTTTCTTACTGGTTCGAAATAGTGAACCCATGTTTCGTCACCAGTAACAATGTTTGCGAATTATCTTCGATTGAATTTGGGAAACATTTTGAGCAATTGCTTAGTGGTTTGTACACGTACTTGTTTTTGGTCATCTGTCAATATATATGCGGTATCAATCTGGCAGAAATCTTTTGTACTTTCAAAATGAAATGCACCCGCAATATCACGAATCGTGTATCTGCCATTACTTTCAATTATTTCCCTGACTTTTGATTGATTGGCCGTTTTCCGCCACACTCAACAATTTTTCAGTTATCTGGTGGCGCCCAGTTATTTATTGGTGGAAGAGAGAACCCAGATACAATGTACCCGAGAAGAGACCACCGACCTTCCGAAAGTGAACTGGGAAACTTTCTCACTTACCGGCACGAGCGAGATTCGAACCGGCGCCGACCAGAGGTGAAAGGCCATAAAATTTTGAGCGCCATGCTCTAACCACTCGGCCCAGACTTTTGCCTTGCCTGTTGGTCACAGGTCGGCCAGATTTTGCTGCATCTTTAACGAACTCTGTGCCAGTAAGAAATTTCTTTCTCCACCGACGAACTGTCTCAACTTTTATATAAGCTCCAATTTCTTCAATATTCTCAACCCGTTTCCCAACCATTTTAACAACAGTGGTCAAAGACTGGCTCTATTGAAATGACTAAGTTTTAAACTATGTGGAGCTGAAGGCTCGTGTTTATACCGTTGGAAAGGTATTGAATAGTTATTCAAGAGTATCATCATCCACGAAGTCGTGCAAAGAGTTATCGCGCTGTGGTACAATACACATTACATATCGAACGCGCCTCGTATATTTCAGGCCAATATCCGGAAAACTGTTCAACCTACTTTAAGCCCTAAAGTAGGTCACGTTGCACGATCCAGCTGAAATGCAAACTCATTCTAACCCTTCTCGCCGTACATGCATCCGTTATGGAAAAATGACCTACTAGAAAATGTCATAAATTATATAAACAAGAGACTTTCCGCATCCCGTTTGAAAAAAAAACAACCACATCTGACTTGCCCGCACGCTTCCTTTCGGTAATATTTCCAGCATAAATCCAATTTTCAAATAAACAAAAATGCTTGTGATTTTGTTGTCATTTTGGTAGCAATTGTTTTAATTCGACCAGTCAGCAACTTTACCAGAATTTGGATTAAGTCCTGCTGTGAAGTGTTTCGAATGAAGTTTCAAGACTATTGAAACTTAGTTGAAACTAAATGCTGTCAAACCTTCTGATATTTCTACACCTTGAATACAGAATTAGTAACAATTATTTATTGTTTTAAATTGACACATGATACAGACAATTTGACAGAATATAAATCAAGAATGGAATGAAGGTGTCATGATTGAACAATAAAATACCAAATTCTCTTCACAGAGAAATGAGACTGCGGTTGTACAACACAATCAAAGGAAACTGGCATATAATATATATCCAGTTAAGTATTTAGTTGAAATTATTTTTCCACATGTATCAAAATTCTATAAACAGTCTATGGCTACAGTCTGTGTCTGTAATCCCTTCATCCTCCGGTACACTGAACCAAAGCGCTACTTCACTTCACTCCAGTATAGGAAATTGCTTTATATTATTCTAAGTCTGGTAAATCTGCAAGAAGAAGAATTAACACATTAAAACTTTCTGTGGACAGTAAATGAAGTACTCCATGCCCTTTCATGAATTCAGCTATGAAAGTTCACGTATTTTTGTTCAAAGTCTTCAGTTAATACCTTCATACTTTTAGAATGGGATCTGTAATACCGAGTTTGCAGTAGAACATACATGTAGAACTTCAAAAGGTTTCTTAAACAATGAAAGGTGATTAAGCTCACATACCCTACGCCCCCACAATGAATGACAATGCTACACAAAAAATATAACAAATTTTCTATATTCAACTGTATCTACTTATTGTGTGGGGTATAAAAACCTCAATGAAAAGTTAACTTGGCTAATGAAATTTAAAAATGTCCAAGGGGGAACGAAGATCTCTATCATGTCTTGATGGAGATCCCAGATGACCTCAGTTTTCTCTAGGAAGTCATTCCCTGCTGACACAGAATGTTTCTGGGCACCAGCACTATAGGCAACTTCCAGTATCCATTGTTCCCCTTCTATACTTTTACAAGTGCACTTTTTCAATACATCAACTGTTTTGACTTTGCAGATCACAACAAACACACAGAAGCAGGGAAACTTCTTTTACCCCACCCCTAATAATTTCTTGAAATGCTATCTAATGTCAATGATTGGTTTAAGTGAGACACACGCAGGCAAATCACTAGATATTCAATACCCCGTCAGCACCTACTAATGACGTCACAAGAATAGGGTAAATGTCAGCAACTCTGGACGACCGGGAAATTCGGATGAAATATTTTTAAGACGCGATTAAATACATTAGTCCCTCTAACACTTGTGTTGTTTTCTTAATTCCGTTCCTTTGTTTACGAAGAATACATAGAAATCTTGAAAAATGACATATTCAGATACCTATAAATCGTTATTTCCCGAATGGAACACCATATCAGTCCTCTGTCAAAAGCTACGAACGTTGGAAAAATTTGACTGCCTATCGCAATCATAGAAAAAAGTGTATTTGAAAGTAAATAAATTTTTTGAAACCATTAAAAAATGTTTCATGATAAACAATAATGTCCACATAGAATGATAAATAAAGTGCACTTTAAACAGTGTTGGAATTTACCGGACAGAATTTCCTTTGGGAATTTAAATAAGGACACACCCATAAAGGTGTGAAACAAATCATTCCTTCAGACATGTATGCAAATATCTAGATACCTATTATTACGTTTGAAAATTTCCATATCATAAATATTGGTTTTTGTGAGTTGGGGGGAGGGGGTTGTTTTGAGTATAGAAGATTAAAATAAGTATTCACCAAAATCATGACCAGGAACAATGTAGTCCTCTTTATTTAGATAAAATAAAACATCTCAATCTTTTTATCGAAATATTTCTGTTTTTTCCCCCACCTTTTTCACATGGAATATGGCCTGCAAGAATAAATCTGAATTGCGGCGGCAAAGATAAGCAAACGTAAGTACAAATAATAAACTGTCCAAATTCACCGACCGATCGTCTGAATTTAACGGACTGTCCTGATTTGTTTTTCCCTTTATCATTCCATAGAATGATATCATATTTCGGAATTCTCTACATTTTTCAAGGTTTAACGGTGATTGGAATTATGTCGCAAACCGCAGTAGGAGGAGTAGGTAGCAGGTAGTGTGGGAATGACTTGTACATTGAACCAAACAGTCCAAAATTACCGCAGTAGGAGGAGTAGGTAGCAGGTAGTGTGGGAATGACTTGTACATTGAACTAAACAGTCCAAAATTACCGCAGTAGGAGGAGTAGGTAGCAGGTAGTGTGGGAATGACTTGTACATTGAACTAAACAGTCCAAAATTACCGCAGTAGGAGGAGTAGGTAGCAGGTAGTGTGGGAATGACTTGTACATTGAACCAAACAGTCCAAAATTACCGCAGTAGGAGGAGTAGGTAGCAGGTAGTGTGGGAATGACTTGTACATTGAACTAAACAGTCCAAAATTACCGCAGTAGGAGGAGTAGGTAGCAGGTAGTGTGGGAATGACTTGTACATTGAACCAAACAGTCCAAAATTACCGCAGTAGGAGGAGTAGGTAGCAGGTAGTGTGGGAATGACTTGTACATTGAACCAAACAGTCCAAAATTACCGGCAGTAGGAGGAGTAGGTAGCAGCCAGTGTGGGAATGACTTGTACATTGAACCAAACAGTCCAAAATTACCGCAGTAGGAGGAGTAGGTAGCAGGTAGTGTGGGAATGACTTGTACATTGAACCAAACAGTCCAAAATTACCGGCAGTAGGAGGAGTAGGTAGCAGCCAGTGTGGGAATGACTTGTACATTGAACCAAACAGTCCAAAATTACCGCAGTAGGAGGAGTAGGTAGCAGGTAGTGTGGGAATGACTTGTACATTGAACCAAACAGTCCAAAATTACCGGCAGTAGGAGGAGTAGGTAGCAGCCAGTGTGGGAATGACTTGTACATTGAACCAAACAGTCCAAAATTACCGCAGTAGGAGGAGTAGGTAGCAGGTAGTGTGGGAATGACTTGTACATTGAACTAAACAGTCCAAAATTACCGGCAGTAGGAGGAGTAGGTAGCAGGTAGTGTGGGAATGACTTGTACATTGAACCAAACAGTCCAAAATTACCGCAGTAGGAGGAGTAGGTAGCAGGTAGTGTGGGAATGACTTGTACATTGAACCAAACAGTCCAAAATTACCGGCAGTAGGAGGAGTAGGTAGCAGCCAGTGTGGGAATGACTTGTACATTGAACCAAACAGTCCAAAATTACCGCAGTAGGAGGAGTAGGTAGCAGGTAGTGTGGGAATGACTTGTACATTGAACCAAACAGTCCAAAATTACCGGCAGTAGGAGGAGTAGGTAGCAGCCAGTGTGGGAATGACTTGTACATTGAACCAAACAGTCCAAAATTACCGCAGTAGGAGGAGTAGGTAGCAGGTAGTGTGGGAATGACTTGTACATTGAACCAAACAGTCCAAAATTACCGGCAGTAGGAGGAGTAGGTAGCAGCCAGTGTGGGAATGACTTGTACATTGAACCAAACAGTCCAAAATTACCGAGTCCAAAATTACCGGCATTTACCCGACTTGACACTGTCCCTAAAACTTACAGTCAACATTACTACGGCTTCATGAGTTATCATTGTGATGTAAACAAGAAACAGTTTGCATCATTCTTAAAAGTTCAATAAAATCTTTTGTGGCCATTGGTGGGCAGATTCATTACATAGTTATCTAATGATTAATTACGGAATAATACCGGGTTAGCAAATTTCAACTTGGCTTCGCCTCGATGGGTATGAAATTTAATAACCAGGTATCCCGTACATGGTCAATAAATGACTATATAACTAAAAGTACGTGCCACACCTACTGTGACATCATCAAGCCACACCTACTGTGACATCATCATGCCACACCCTACCGTGACATCATGCCACACCCTACTGTGACATCATCATGACACACCTACTGTAACATCATCATGCCACACCTACCATCACAAGGTATATAACAACTATATTCATGAAAGAACTGGCAACTAAGGCTAACAAGGGCCACAATGCTTACCCTCTTTATTTCTATTAAGTACATGTATTTCTGTTCAAAGACTTCAGTTAATACCTTCATACTTTTAGAATGGGATCTGCTTTACCGAGTTTGCAGCAGAACACAGATTGATTGATTGTATATTGCTTAACGTCCTGCTCGAGAATTTTTCACTCATACAGGGCTTGAAGCTAACTTTTTATGTCACCAGTCCAGCCGGACTGATGGGGTATAATTTCAACCAGTCCGCAGAAAAATTTACCAGTCTAACAGAGTTTTCCAGAAATAATTAAACATATTTCTTTAATGTTATTAAAATCAAATTTAACTCAATATGCCTCAGACAATGCTGTAACACTTAAATGTGGGATTTATATCGTCTGATATCTACAGATCGAAGCATGCCAAATGTGTATAAAATTTCATATTAAGTATATATTCCAAAATGATACTTTAGAAAATTAACCAGTCCCATCGGACTGACTAAAGCAAATGTCAGTCAGTCCGCCAGACTTTTAACAAGTCACAAACTGACGGGAATATGTTAATTTCGAGTCCTGTCATATCGGGATGTGACCATTGCCGGTGAAAGGCTGCAAAATTCAGGCCTATGCTGGCGCCAAGGGCCTTAGAGCAGGGAGGAATATTTATCCTGCCACACCTGCTGTGACACGGTACCTCGGTTTTTGCGGTCTCATCCGAAGGACTGCCCCATTTAGTCTTCTCTGATGACAAGCAAGGGGTACTGAGGACCTATTCTAACCCGGATCTCCACAGGAATGTACATGTAGAACTTCAAGAAGCTCACATACCCCATGCCCCCACAATGAATGACAATGCTATGAATAAAATATAACAAATGTAATGCCTCTGTGCTATACTACTATTTTCACTGTAAGTAGATGAACGACTCAAGTAATATGTTATATTGTTCAAAAATGTAAATCATGTAAAATATTAAAACAGAAATATTTCAATTACATATTGTGTGATTAGCATTTGCACTAAATAATATATTTTGGCCAAATTTGCCTATATTAAAAAGGGGCATAACTCCCAGAAGAAAAATGCAGTGAATATGTACATCTACACAGTATGTCCATAAAAAGGTATAGACAAAGTTACATGAAATTCTCTTCAGCGGTTTCATAGCAGTACTAAATAGTATATTTTGGCAACTTTTCCACTGAATCAAGTCCTTGTGTGGGGTATGAAGTTAACTTGGCTAATGAAATTTAACAATGTCCAAGGGGGAACGAAGATCTCTATCATGTCTTGATGGAGATCCCAGATGACCTCAGTTTTCTCTAGGAAGCCATTCCCTGCTGACACAGAATGTTTCTGGGCACCAGCACTATAGGCAACTTCCAGTTACATTGTTCCCCTTCCATACATCACTCATACTTCTCGTGGGGATCAAGTTAGAGTAGGTCCTCAGTACCCCTTGCTTGTTGTAAGAGGTGACTAAATGGGGCGGTCCTTCGGATGAGACCGCAAACGCTGAGGTCCTGTCACAGCAGGTGTGGCATGATAAAGATACCTCCTTGCTCAATGGCCATAAGCGCCAAGCATAGACCTAAATTTTGCAGCCCTTCACCGACAGTGGTGATGTCTCCATATGAGTGAAATATTCTCAAGGGACGTAAAACAATCAATCAATCATACTTCTCCACAACATCAACCATTTGGACTTCGCAGATCACAACATACACCCAGAGGCAGGGGAACTTCTTTTACCCCACCTCTGATTGTTTCTTGATGAAATGCTGGTTAATGATTGGTTAAAGGCAGTCACATGAAGGAAGGGTGTTATTCAGGGATGTGACTGAATTCCTCAGATATCAAAGGAAAACTGGTCAAAAAGGGAAGAAAACACCTCATCCTACCTGGCAAAAAATATCATTTTCTGCCACTTTAGATCAAATCCAGTGTTTCATTTTTTCAAAAATTGAGCAAATTAGAGGATTTCCTCTGAAAAGAGGAAAAATCACACCCCTGGTTATTTATACCCTGTCACTAAAAATCCAACACACCCTCAGTGCCTACTTAAAGGTCAAGGCATATAAACTAGATGTGTCAGCACGACACGAATGCCCTCGCCTGCAGTAAAGTCAAATGTAGAAAATCCATCAAAGTATAGCATTGAATGTGGTATTCAGATTGTATGTTACACGCACATCACGAACTCAACAACAATCCTTTATATGTTTTAACAGCCATAAAATAAAACCCTTTGAAAATAGTTATGCTATGAAAACAAGAGCACCTAGGTGAAGTTCATTACATGTTCTGAAATTTAAAAAAAGAAAGAAACCTGCCTTCATCATCACTATCTTCTGATTCTTTCCCCTGAAAAAAAAAATTAATTCAAAATAAAATCATATATATAAAACATGAAGCCCATGGGCCACATAGCTCACCTGCATCACCTTGGTTCTGCTGTTGTTTAGGTCTTACGATTTTTAAAACATCTCTTTTTTCTTCAATCTTTCTTCCCATGAACTAACTTGACCCTACCTTTGTGGTCCCAACCAAGTCCCAAAGGGTCACAACATAATTGAACTTGTTTCAACATGACACTGCTGTTTTGGAGAAGGTCAAGGTCATAGATCACAAAAATAAAGTCAAAAGGTCTTCCATTAGAAATATACAAATATGAAATCTCCACCTTGAATAGTTCAAAATATACTGAATACTTAGGTTTTCTTAAAAGTAGGCCAAGGTCACAAAGTCAAAAAAAATTTGGATAAAACTCCAAGGTCAAAATCACAAGGTTAATGATCATGTAAAAAATGTAAGGCCTTGCCATAATGAAAGCCTTACCCTAAACAGTTCAGGAGATATTGAACAGGTTAAGTTTTCTTAAAAGTAGGCCCTTAACTTCAAGGTCACAAGGTTAAAAACTTAGGTACCCCCTCCCTCCTAAGTCTTGGTACAAGGAATGTGCATATGAAATCCCGATGATTATAGATCAATAATTATTCAAAAGTTATTAATAAGTTTCAGACAGATGGGACAAAACAATATGCCTCCGACTGTAGTTGCAGGAGCATAACAAAAACCTTGAATCCATACAACCTGGGAACATCTGCATTTAGATATGATGGTCCTTCTACTCTTGAAAAGTATTTAAATTCATTCTTCATTCTTCAATATTCCCATATACATGTATATACATGTACTTTGATCTATTGCAGTACCACTCTACCCCCTTAGCCCCTATATCAAACAAACTTGAATCAGAACTACCTGAAGATACTTACATATCCATATGCCCTACCATTGCAGGGATGATAATTTTTAAAGATGTTTTCCTATATAATTCCCATGTAAAACTTCAATACCCAACTGTAATAGGCCACAATTTGAACAACATGAATCAACTCTATGTCAAGAAACTTTCAAGTAAATTTGAACTTTTCTGGCCCAGTGGTTCTTGAAAAGATTTTCCTAATATACTTTGATTGCCAATTGTGACCCCACCCTATCTGCAAGTTTTTAAAAAGAATTTAAAATGACCCCACCCCATTCTTGTCTTTTCTTGATTACCCCTATCCCCACCCGTTTGTAGGGAGCATGGACTTTCATTTCAACAAACTTGAATTCTCTTCACCCAAGGATGATTTGTACCAAGTTTGATTGAAATTGGCCTAAAGGTTCTGGAGAGAAAAGTTTACGGACAAACAGATGGGCAGGTGATACCATGTACATTCTTGTTTTGTGGGGTGACCAATCCAACCTCATATACATAAACGCACATACAACCTTAACAGACTGGCTCTGTAAACACAAAATGTCATTGACATTACTATAAAAGACAAGTTTTTTTGTGGAGTTAAAAGGTGACTTACTTTTCTTCAATCCCACATTACTCACGAGATAGTCACAGTGATGACAAAACAACCCCATTAACACATGTAATAATCACCAGTAACCTCAACAGACAGAGAGACAGACAGACAAAAGCGATCAAAAATTAAAACAACAGCTTCACATCTAAGTCAGTCTATTGTAGCTGTTTGCCTTCTTCTTTTATCAATTGCAAATAACAAACTATTTTAAAAAGTGTTACATGGAAAGAAAACTGACACAATAATAAATAAATGGAAACCAAGTGAAATTTTCAAAGCTTTTAACATAGAGGGAACTCTAGATCTTCAATCTCTCAAACTGAAACCACTGTCCCAATTTTCTTTCTCTACATAACTAAGCAAATTTACTCTTAATTTCTCAAACGTTTTATCTCCAGAAGTGAAATTTGGGTCCCATAAATCATAGTTTTCACTCTTGATCTCTCGAAGTGGTGGTAGCATACATGTATATACACACCATCACTGCAATATATAATTAATCACTCAAGCTATAATTATTTCCGCTTGGACTGCGAATACCTGGAGCTAGCTCGACCATGTAAAAACAATGCCAGGGTGTTGTAAATGTGCATTCCCATATTACTATAAAATGTGAACCCATGATTGGACCTTAAATTTCAAAATCGATCTCTCGATCACTCAAAAGTTTTATCAAGGTCCCTTGAACTTGAGTTATCCAAGTCACCTGCATGTGGACAAAAACTTTATGCTTCATTTAGTAAAGCTAGATAGGCTACACTTTTGTTTACTCGCTTTACAGTAATTAGACAGTATAATACAGATACACAATTGTACTGGAATTGATTACGTAACAACAAAACAACTTACGCCATCTTCCTGGCCACCCATACCCATGCCTCCCATGTTGTTCATCATCTGAAAGAAAAAAAACCAACATTTCACACTCTATATGATGTTGTGTCTCCCTTAGCCTCCAGAGGCTGACATGGGCACAATAGGAGACCACACTCACCACCAGAAGTAAGCAGTACCCAGATCAGAAGTAGGCAGTACCCAGATCAGAAGTAGGCGGTACCCAGATCAGAAGTAGGCGATACCCACACCAGAAGTAGGTGGTACCCACACCAGAAGTAGGCGGTACCCACATCAGAAGTAGGTGGTACCCACACCAGAAGTAGGCAGTACCCACATCAGAAGTAGGTGGTACCCACACCAGAAGTAGGCAGTACCCACATCAGAAGTAGGCTGTACCCACACCAGAAGCAGGTGGTACCCACATCAGGAGTCAGTGGTACCCACATCAGACTACAGCTCCCAAAATTTCAACATGTAGAAGAGTAAACACTCACACGTCAGCACAAATATTAACTGTTCATTAATCTAGTATAATTTATCATTTAAGGGCACACTACTTTGAAGTGGAGAACTATGCAAATTAACAGTTACTGTACATATATATAAGGGATCGGGTCAAACTTACTCCCATTGGATTATCCATTCCACCTAGGCCACCCATTTTTGACATCATCTGTAATTGTAATCATAGTATGGACATTAAAACAGAAGGGATCTATCCCCACAAAGTGAAACCATGTGAAGCATACACAGGCATTAATATCACGTAGATCATCTCTTTGGATCATCTGACACTTTTCTTTCCACTGTGACATCACTCCTTACAGCAGAGTTCACCGTGGCTTAAGTCCACCTCCACCACTCAATTCCCCTAACATTCCAAAAAAAAATATACCCTGACCAATCCCCTCGGCCTCAATTAAAAAATTGTTGGTTTGACGTAGCCCGCCCACACCTGATACTGCTGGGACAGTAGGTAAAAAGTTTTTTTTTTAAGGGGTGGGGATGGAGGGACAATACAAAAACAAAACAACAATAAAACAAAACTCGGGGGTAAAAGTAATAATAAATGTTTTGCTTTGTTTGTATCGATTATCTATTGTTGGGAATGTTATTTTGAAAACAGAAAAGTTCAAATGTTAACACAGAAAATTGACTCTTTCGCTGTTATCAAATCTTTCAAAATGCCTAATATTTCAGAGAAACTAATCTAGAAGAAACCATAAGGTAAAAAAAAAAAATTACCAATAGTTTCTAAGGCACTGCCTTTCATTAACAGGCCTAATGATGTAAGCATTTGCTTCTACATAAATAGTGCGCTGTTATGCGAACAATCATTTCGACACATTTTGTTGCACCGTAACAATATAGAGTTACTGATTTTACTTATGTGGCTGCATCAAACTGACAATTACTGGTCTCTGCAGGCTTCCATTGCTTTATCTTCCTTTACAGTCAAATCTTGTTATCCCGAATTTGATAGGGCCGACAAAAAAGTTTTGAGCTATCCGAGGGTTCAAGATTTTGAGGTTAAAATACATAAAGAAAATGTAGTTTGGATTCAATCTCACTTTGACATATCTATGGTGTTCGAAGACATCAATGTTCGACCGAAGTTCTACTGAATGTATAATTCTTCATCAGATGCATGTAATATACAGGAACATACTCAGACTGAAATCAATTCTATTTCTTTAGGTATTCATTATATACTGTAATATCAGTAGTTTTCATGGAGTTCTAGTAATCACTGCTTTCAAAGTTCGGACCTCGTCATGAAATCAAAACTGTAAAGAACTCTTCCAACACAAGATCAGAAACCTGCACACATCTCACAGCCTTCTCATTAAAAACAGCACCCTTCCAGTGTCAATGCAGTACCCCCTAACACAAGATCAAATAATTCATTGCCTACACAAGATTTCAATCTTACAAAATCAAATTCCCCCTCCTAATCTTATACTTCATACAAAAGCAAACTGCAAATATTTTTTCACTTAAGACCACTTGGTTCCACTACTGGCAGATAAATGGTGTGCATTACCATAGCAGTGTACAGGTACGCACACACTAAATATAATAGCAGCAGATCTGAAGCTCTCTGGGAAAATATTGGGACGGATCAGAGAGCTACAGATCCATCCCCTTTAAAAGTATAAAAACCTGAAATTTACAGTGCAGAAAAATCTGCATATGGTTGAGTCCTTCTATTGCTAAATTCTTAAATTGCCATCTCAAAAATTTATTACAAAAAAATTCTTCACATATTTCCCCACTATACTTGTGTCCAAACTTATCTTAAAAAAATATTCATTAAAGCCCCGAGCAACCCCAAAACTCACAGCATCAAATTATCTTATTTGTTTATGTTGTCATGTTAGGTAGCCAGTCAAATCGAACCTTCATTCATTCCTAGACTCATAAACATTTTGAAACAACAATGTCTAGGTGAACTAATGTCTCCACAAATACTTTTAGTTAAATATTTTGGATGAAATCATCCCAGTTCACTTTAATAAAAGTTTGAATATTGAACCAAATTCACGACTTTCATTAGTCTGGTCCCCATTCCTACTGTGGTCTATTACTTTGTTTTTACACTCACCACTGAAGGACTGACTAGGCTTTCATAACATTTTCAAAACTTAAAGAGCTTATTTTACGTTTTACATTTATAGTAATTATTCAAGTTTCTGATAAATGAAGATTGAATACATTCCAATATAGATACAATTACACTGTGGTAATAGGGCTCAATTTGAATGGCTACCCAACATGGCTACATGTATGTCAACAAATGAAATCATTTGAAGCAGTGAGATTTCGGGTCACACGAAGCTATAATGGATATTTGAAAGTATGTTTCGACAAAAGTACATGTATACTGGGAAACGTGCAAGGAATTCTTAGATATCAAATTTTTGAGTCGGAAATGTATAATCTCGGCGATACAAGGTCTTGATCGCACACAGATTTTTCTGCCCCATACAGTGCAGGTTTTTTTTTATAATGGGTGTGCAATAGAGGTACAAGACATACAGCATTACAAACTACCTGACAATCAAAAACTCAGTCAACACTGATTATGGAGAATATCAATCTATTGCGAGAGGTCAGAGCACACTTCTTGCGTCTGTCAAGAAAACGTTTTCCACTTACTGCTTCTAAATCCATGTCTCCTGATTCGTCTTCGTAATCTGAGTCATCCTCGTCTTTCCATTTGTTAAAATCTGTTCTTATCCAGTGAACCTAAAGTCCAAAAGAAATCAAGAGCCCCATTGGACACAATTCTCAACTTAAATCAATCAGCAATTTTTAACTTCTTACTCAAAATCAATGCCTTTTCCTTTATCTTAGGTGGCAATCATTATATTATGACCTAGAATAGCATTTCTAAATTCTTAATGATAACCTTAACCAAATGACCTTGGCACAAAGTTATGACATAATATATTGCCAAGAGCAACCTTTGATCAAAATATGAGCTTCTTATGCCCTCCACCAGGGAATTATAATCTAGGGCAAATAATATGTTTACAGCAAGTGTAGCCAGTGTATACTTTTATGTATAGATTTATCTAGAACAGACAGTGGAGGTTTGGTGTCAACGGGCATGGCTGTTCAGATGACCTTTATTTACAGGAGCTATGATCATACTACTAGCCTTGAACTAGGGAACATACACTGTAAAATTCACAATTTATCTTACCCTAACCTTAAAGATACAATGTTTAATATCAGCCCTGTACTACGTAAGAAACCTCTGAGTTGATAATGTTTATATCACAACAAAAACAACAGAGCATCTGACTGACTCGGGGCACCCGATAAAGATAAAACTGTTACAATCTATGTGTTATAAGACCAACCTTAACTTTGTCTTTTATTAATCTGGGCCAGAAGTGACCCTCCTCCTTCTTCTTTATCACAAATGGGACATTCCTGGGCAGAACTGTGTATTTTGACTCCTGAAAAAACACTTCAAAATTTTATCTAAAACACTTTAGACATTGGCCAGTTGATCGAGACTTCAAACTTTAATACCCCTAAACAAACATATTAAAGTCACTGTTACCGTTATCTTCACTTATATAACTTCCCGTCTCTATAATCCTTTATTTTATAATTCTATGCATTTCATAATCCCACAAATTTTATAATTCTATGTATTTCATAACTATAAATTTTATAATTCTATGTATTTCATAATCCCACAAATTTTATAATTCTATGTATTTCATAACTATAAATTTTATAATTCTATGTATTTTATAATTCCATGAATTTTATATTTCGATACATTTTATACTTCTATAAATTCTATATAATTTTATTCTGCCACACCTTAGGATCCACCTCCTTGAAGAATTCTATTTTGGCCTCGTACCATTTCTTCTCTGCTCCTCCTCTTGCCCTACAAACACAAATCCACATTTACTTTACCCTCATAACATAACTCTAAAAATTACATGCTTCCTTTCGACACAGAGAGCTCATTATTAAGTAAAACAACGATATATTGCAGCTACAAAACGATATATTGCAGCTACAAAACAACGATATATTGCAGCTACAAATATGCCCAGTAAACAATGATATATTGCAGCTACAAATATGTCCAGTAAACAATGATATATTGCAGCTACAAATATGTCCAGTAAACAATGATATATTGCAGCTACAAATATGTCCAGTAAACAATGATATATTGCAGCTACAAATATGTCCAGTAAACAATGATATATTGCAGCTACAAATATGTCCAGTAAACAATGATATATTGCAGCTACAAATATGTCCAGTAAACAATGATATATTGCAGCTACAAATATGTCCAGTAAACAATGATATATTGCCCATAGTCTGATGGAATGTAGATGCCGTTCTGTGGTTAGTCTGAACTACATACAGAATTTATACATGATATTTCAACTCTCAAGGACTGACTGAGAATCTCCCGAAACCAAGCATCCAAAACTTGTGTCTCGCCAGGAATTTAAATCCCCTCCTATGTTTAAGATGATCACCCAATAATCAGGTCTGAGAATACCGAACCACGGCAATATGTAAAATATTGTAAATCGAACCGTAGCACAATATTACTATGATATACTATTTCATGGTTAATATTTGCACCCTTATTATAACTGCAACATAACTTTGACAGAAAAAAGAGAACATTTGACAGTCTATCAAAATTTGTTATATTAATGTGCATCATAAATTTTGGATTATCAAACAAATCTATAGTCAATCTAATTAAGAAATGAACATGACTTTTGAGCTGTTCATGGTCAGTATGAACGGATTTGGATTTGAGGCAAATTCTGTGAATCGCGCTAGTGATTCACAGAATTTGCCTCAAATCCAAATCCGTTCATACTGACCAAGAACAGCTCAAAAATGATGTTCACTTCTTATATTTATATTCATTTACTGAAACACCATTTGTTTACATTGCTTCTATTTTGTTGCATAAAACGAACCCCGGACTAGCCTCTGTCACAGTAGTATTGTGACGTACGTCAACACATTGACATGACGTCACACTTCGTATCAACATTGCAAGGTGCACTGTATTTTGGAGGTACGAGACCGCATGATTGGGTTGATAATTCACGTAAGTTTACAATCTTAATCCAAAGGTGTGACTTGCGAGATCTTTGTAACAGATGTTCTATTTTTTTCAAACCATTACGCTCTCTGTCGCGTGCTTTAAGCTAGTTCATAATCCGTTCATAGTCAATGTGAACGGATTGTGTCGCGCGCTGAAATTGGTTGGTTCATAGAGGGAAATGCGATTTGTAATATAAATATAATGTATATGATGTTGTTTTCATTTATATGTCAAAATTCAACAATTCTATCAATCGGAAGTCTTTGCGAATATCTCCTTTATTGATTTACTGCTCTCTCTTATTAACTGTCAAACCATTTAATCTGTGTCATTATCTCCAATGTTGATTTCATCCCAGCACTGACAGAAATTATAGTCATGTAAAAGATAAACTGCAATGATCTGGCAGACCAAATTCTGTTGGTATCTGAGTGGTGAAAATGCAAAATTTCAACACAGTAGTGATTTATATCTCTGTTGCATAAAATTCCTCATGATTTGCACATCACTCCGATGCCATGTTTGTTATTTTTGGTGTAAAATCTAAACTGAACCGAAACCTGGACTTTCTAAACAGTGCATCAAATTGAATGGTATGAATTGCAATGCACTGAAGTTTTCATGCGCTACACAGCCCTACTTTTGATGTTATGAGTTAGGCAAATGAACAGTTAATGCATACATTAAATGCCTAAGGTTTGTTGTGCACAGAA
This sequence comes from Ostrea edulis, assembly GCF_947568905.1. Classification (NCBI taxonomy): domain Eukaryota; kingdom Metazoa; phylum Mollusca; class Bivalvia; order Ostreida; family Ostreidae; genus Ostrea; species Ostrea edulis. The sequence continues at coordinate 16,566,150 of NC_079173.1, read as the reverse complement.
TTGAATTGAAAATCGAACATGGGACATCCCAGTTGTGAAGCAGGTGCCCTTATCATTAGATAATCATGACTGGTTTTTAAGTCATAAAGAAGGTGAAGACAGGAGCCATACATAACTAAATCTGTATGCCCCAAGTTTGGCATAACATAAAAATGTTTTATAGCAGTATTAGTTTTGAATATCAAAATTAGGTCATCAAATCTTACTTTTGGACTTCAACACACACCCCCCCCCCCTTCTCTCACAGCAAAAGTTTAAAATGCATATGTATGACATGGATATGATTAAATATTTGCAGATACAACCTTTTTTCAATAGGGCAGTAAGACTGACATACAATTTACACATACACATTTATATGCAGTCTTTGAAATAACCCAGAAGCCTGATGTCCCTGGCTTGGTAAAGTCAGGAGCAGGCATGCAAATATTGTATTTAAGCAGTAGCCTGCTGGGCATGTATAAATTTGTGCAAGAAAATCGCTTTCCTTTTAATCATTGAATATGTTTACTATAAAGTCAATTCATACAACCGATCTTTCTTGTTAAAGGGAAAGGTCAGGTATAACATATTTCTAGTGAAATAAATACACTAAAGTATGTTGTATACACTCACCATACATCTTATCTTATAATATCATCTAAAGTCATAAAACTTGGTTCAGTTATATGGTCAGTGCTAATTCTCCTGCAAGGGCATGGAGGCTCCCATGATAGCATCTCTGTGACGTCAGCAAACCCCTTTGTAAACTGACCTGCAGATGGTTACAACTAAACAAGAATGGCACAAGAAAATAACCTTGGGATTGTTTCATATGCATTTGAGCCTGAATATATGAAAGAATTACTTGAAAACATCAATGATGATGCATCAAATGCAGTTATCCCCACATTAGAGGAATGGCGTTCCTGTGGACAGTGTGAGGACATGCCTACTGCAGAGGAATGCATGTGTTGTAAACAATGTGATTACACAGTAGGGAATGTGGGGGAGCTCCAGTGTATAAATGACCATGAACAATTTGATTTATTGATTCTAAACTCAGATGTTCTTGCAGTTGCATTTATTCAAATAATGATGTACAAAAGACAGCAAGGATGTGCACCAGAACAGTTATCTAACAAGTAAGATTGCACACAAGTTTCATTACACAACTTCCCATTCTTCAAATTAGTTATCCATTGTTTGCAAAGATCTTCATTTGGATGCAGCATCTTTAGCAGGGTTTGGTATCACAAAGAAAATTGCCATGCACTGTCCTTGCTTATGTGTGCAACTACAGGCTTGACAAGCTGGCAATTTTAGAAACACATTACTGTTATTAAACTTCCCTAGAGAACTGACAAGAACAATGAAAGGGGTTTGCTGATGTAGCAGAGCATTTGGAAGTGATTGGGATTCTGCGATAAAACCCGATGATAAGCTACAACATATTTAATTCTAAACAATGAAGAACATAAAAATGGCAGCCTGCATAATTTTGTCAAACTCTGATTTTTAATCAGTGATTAGTGCTTAATTGTGTATATGCTGAGAAAATTAGAATGATTAATATAATTGTTATGGTAAAAATCATTATTTCAACTTTTGTTTCTTTTTGCCTGACCTTTCCCTTTAAGAATGGGTACCTCCTGCAAATAATACTTCCTAGTACAATTTAACATTTAATGTATAAATTGTAGTTGTGCTGTTTTTAGTAAAGCGTCAACATTTAGTATTAGTCTCAAGTAAACGTGCTTCATTCACATGGATGTGGTATTTGTTCAAAATGATACCTGGCCTAAAATACAGCACTGCGACAAAGTTGAGTAAAAACGACAACAAATAGACAAACCCAAGAGCCTAATGAACATTAATAAGAATATGAAAAACGTTGGAAACAGGAAGTTCACTGGTAAAAGGATAGAAAATAATCATTACATGTATGATTAAACAAACTCTGACCTATTTTTCATTGGGCATGTTAATTTTTGTTTGGGCAGGTGAGATTGATAGAAAAATCAGCCAGAAGAGCATATATTCTATAATAGTTTTCGTGAAGACTGCATGCATTATATCACAGATTGCACCTAGGTGCATGATAATCATTGTAATTCTTAATACATACTTAAATGTTAGTGATGTTTCTGTAAGTTCTATTTGTGGTTCTGAACAGTCCTCTACATCAACTGTAACATATAACTTGTCTTTTCTTTGTGCCCATTCCATAGGTGCGTGAAGACTTTGTCTACAATAGAGAAAACAAAAGGCCCATAAAATGATCCCCCGAGTCAGTAAGCAATACAAAATTTATGTGATAGAGTTAGTTTGTCAAATCTCTTATTTGAAATGAATGCGAGTGTCACCTAAGTGCACATTAATTACTAGAACCGACCAAAGAATTAAATTTCAAGACATGAATTATAGAATGCTTTGAGATTCGGTGAAGGCCAGAGTCCAATTGTCCAGCCGAGCCAAATCTCAGTCGAAGTTAACTATAGGCCTAAATTACAGGCGCTTGTTTCTTCGACGTCGTTATTAGCTAGCATATAGGTTAAGTCTGTGAAACAAGCGCGTGTGACCTAAAACAAAAACTCTGCAACTAAACTTTCACATCTGATTCTACTGGTATCATAAACGGCGAGAAATGATCTTTACATAGCAAAGCTTCACTCATAGTCATTAACTTCGTATGCCATGAGATGTACAAAAGTTGCTGAAATGAAAGTAACCAGAATGTTCTAGAAGTATACACAATGCTCTATAATAAATCATGAATTGTTTACAAATTGTTATGAAGACATATTACTCTCAAATCTTCACAATGCATGAATAATTTACTCAAATATACATTGATTAAAATGAATTGCTAATAAAGTTATAAACATATAAATTACGCTTTGTCTGCCATTTTGGAATCGTCGGACGCCATGCGGGTATTTCAGTGATAGCTCGTACTATGAATCATTCGAAAGTAAGGGAAGGAAAACGCTAAACCCAGGTGATTAGTTGGGTAGATAAGAAAGACAATGTTAATTATTTTATAATCATGTAGTTTACTATATATATGTTTCAGAGATAAAAAATGTTTACAAATCAGAATTTGTACGATTTACCAAACTAAGAAAAAATCCACATCCGGAAAAAATCCAAACAAAATGTCGTTGCGAAATACGAAACGATTTGATCCGCCAGTTGATGGAACCTCGTCGTCTGTTAATCTTGATTGATTTCCAAATTGGATTCATTTATTAGGAAGAGTGCATAGATTGATAGGAAAAATAGAAACTGATTTTCACCCAGTATCTACCCACGAGATATGACCTACGTACGTCACCTAGCTTCGCACTCGTAGGTCATGCCAACTCAGTTATTCACACTGCCCGATCCGTTATCTATAAGGCAAGGTAGATAAAAACCACGCCTGACAGACATATGTCCTTTATACGGTACCAATTATAACGTGGAAAGGTAAGATCTTCATTCCAAACATGGAGCCACTCCCTTAGCTAGAGTGATGACTGCAATGTAAACATGCCCAGCACAATCTCTATATAGCTATTATATGTAGCTTTATTAAATATGTAGCATCATATTTCATAGAGGAAAAAAAATCGTCCTTGTACTCCATACAACACCTTAAACAACAAATTATTGATACTTCTTAAACTACACCCCTTAGGTAGAATTTTGATTCAAAATTGTCAAATAGGATTATTAAATTGTTAAAGTTGCATGGCCTGAAATTCTACAAATTTTTTCCACCTTGTAAAAATGCATTAAATCATGGCATATACGTACATATTTATGAGGCTGTATGACATACCCAGGGTAGTCACTAATGCAGTCGCAAGAATCTGCGTCCTAAACGCAGAAAATTCATTTGGGATGCAAGTATGATATGGCGAGTCCAGCGGATGTGTCACGGACTGCTTATAAACCACCAGTCCGGGACTCATCTGCAATAATTTCTATTGACAACCCTGATACCATACATTATTTAACCTGTTTTAACCAGAATGAATTTGATTTTAAATCGGTGTTTACAAACAACTGTCATTTGGCCATTTCTAGATTTGATGCACGAATCAAGTGACAGTTCCATTCCATTCAGAATTTCAAAGGCACTTATCTGTGTACAGCTACAACAAAGTTTAAGAGAAATAAGATAATCAAATACCTCTTAGTAATTCTCTCAGCCTTCAAGTTATAGACAGTTGTATCAGAGTTATAAACATCATGTTGGGATTCCCCTGATGTGTGTGGGGCTATTTATAGATGCCTATAACAGACATTAAGGGTTGAAATTAACTTTTCCTACCACAGACTAATTTTAGCCTAGGTATAAAATACACAGGCTAAAATGAAAACCTACAGGCTAAAATAAAAATAATGAAGTGGTGTTTTTTTTTATGTGTTTTTAAAATCAATGATTTCCCCCATGATTACTGTGTCTAGTGGGTCTAATTAAGGCATTGTTTGGACAAGTCTAGATCTAAAGTTATCCAATTTCATGCCACATCAGGGTTGTCACTAGGGAATTTTCAAAACGAATCCCACACTCATGGTTTATAAGCAGCATGAGTCCCATGAATTTTTTTTTATTTATCGTCTCTGCGGTCAGCACTGCACACTTGTGTCATCACTACAACCCGACCTCAATATGACAACAAACTAACGTAGGTAGGACATGTTGGAGTGATTAATAATTGTTGTGAAGGAATATAGTTGTTGTTTGTCGATGATCCGTAAATAAATACAAACGACGCTGCTCTCCGTTCTGATAAAAAGGGCTACTGGAAGACTTGGTAAAACATAGACTCCGATTATTTTTTATATTAATTTAATCAATAACAAAAACCTCATACTTGGAATTCAATTTAATGATCCCTACAAATGAACAGGACTCGTGGCACATGTCTATATTTTTCACCATTATGCCATGTCCGACCTTTAAAGACTTTTTTTGACTCTTGAGTTTCTTAAAAATTTGTAAAAGAAAAATACAAATCGAAACAGTTGTTGAAATCGATTGTTCATGTAAGCGCGTTTGTATGATTCTGATTGCGTGCAAGTTTAACAAAAGCGAATTACCATATAAAATGGATACGATCATGGTTTGTAAATCACCAATCGCTAAGATTTTCGAGTGTCCACTATTTTTACTTGCAATTTTTTCAATTTTTCGCTAATTATTTTTGAGCCCTGCAATATATAATTTATGCATACCCACTATATTTACTTTTCATATAATAGATCTACTCACTGTTTCTTTTACTTGCAAATGTTTTCAAGCATATAATGCTATATCAAGGGAAAGGTTAAAACTTTAAAAACTAATTAATCTGCTTTAACATGTTTAGAGTAATTCTGTACAAAAACAATACCTGATAATACAGCTTTAAGCAAAAGTTATCAAATCTTCAGCAGCAGAGAATGAAAATTAAAGATGAACCAAGGAATAATCAGATTCCACACTGTAAAGTCATTGTAGTGAAATTGGGGGTGGATATTTGGATTTCAGGTCGGGCTAGGGGTCTTCTGGTATTGCACGTTTTGCTAGATCGATGTCTCTTTTTCCCGTGGACGCTGAAGGCGAGCAGATGTGTTTTTAATAGATCAATGTAGTCTTGGTATTTGTCTAGTCTCTGTAAGTTGTCTGCTTATTAATCATTTGATATGTGTTTAGAAATGTTTTGTGGTGTTGTTGAATTTCAAGAAAATCACTTCATCATCACACTTGTCTATGCTTCAATGCACACAGGGTAGTGGACAGTTATTACAACACAAAAGAAATTCTCTTTTCATAAAAATTCAAAATAGGACAAACGACATGGTATTGTTATGTACACTAATCAGAACAGTAAATGGTTAATTCAAAGTATAAACATGCTCAGAAAGTATAAAGTTTTGGCTATGCCATTGCACTTAATAATAGGTATGTCAATCTTATTCAATCTGAACTTAGCCTAATCAAGCGATTTCATATAGCTTTATAAAGTTTAGCTAAATATGCTATAGAGATTGTGCTGGACCTAGCTGTTTGAATTAAATTCCATAATGATATGTTGACAGTGCTACTGTTACTGGTTAGGGCAGTGCAGCTAGGTACTATTCACATTCCAGCATTAATTAATAATGCACTGTAATTTTATCTGATGTATTCAGAACTTTAATAAAGGTGGTCCTTCTCTATTAGACATTTAATAATTCAATATTAGATAAATGTTTTACCGTACACAAATTTCTGTACTGGTTTCCAAGGATATATTTCATGTATTCAGTGCATAGAAAACTTGTGTTTTGAGTTGCTGGTTCAATTCTGGTTTCTGAATGTTGTGTTATGGGGATATCTGATTAACCAAAAGAAAGTCTTTAAATTCAGTGTACATGCACAATTGATTTTCAGCAGTTTCCAGGTATTTAATATTGTATGAAATATCAGAAGTTTGAAAACTGAAGACATGGAAATGATTATTCTCTTTCAAACTGAACTTCGAAAAGCTTTTTTAAAAACATTATAGAGAGCGAGTTGATTGATTCAGAGACTTCTTTTATGAATCGAATACTAATGTATTTAAACTATTTTATAAATAAAGTTTTCAAGATTCAACTATATTCATAATTTGGATACTGCGTTCAACCTATATTTTTCAGATAAGTTGCCATTTTATCAGTGGTTATGTTCTTTGCATTTTCATGAAGCTGTTAGCTCTAGATGATTCAAATTTGCATGGATGCTGCATTTATGGATGCACACAGACTTATCATTTACTTATTAGTTACCATAATCACATTGTTTTTCATGATCATTACAGACATGCTATTCCACTGAAATCAACTTCAGCTATAGTCAGAAAACAATGGAGGAAAACAGGATCACAGTCTTACCAGCTGAGTCCTCTCAACCAGACAAGCTGAGTTCTAGTATTGACCAATCAGGTGAATTGTCACAGAGTTCCTTGGAGACGACACCCCATGTACAGGAACAGGAAATCAGCCAGAGCTCGAACAATCCAGAACCTATGAAGCCGAAACGTAAAAAGAGAGACAAATATATTCCCGATGCTGTTCCACTTGAACTACCTCCTTGTAAAATATGCGGCAAAAAGGCTTCTGGGAATCACTATGGAGTCATCAGCTGTGAAGCTTGTAAAGTGAGTGGCAGCTGAATGGTTTTTGGTGTAAATTTCATTGTTGACATACTGCTGACCTGGTCTCTGAAAAGACTAAAATGTAATTATAAATCAAAATGAAGTATAATTTGGGAATGGAGATTAATTCATTAAGCCATTCTAGAGTTATCTTAAACAACGTATGGTGACCAGATAGCTCAACTGGTACTTCACCCGACTGTAGATTCAGGAGTCGGATCATCCGACTGTAGATTCAGGAGTCGGATCACCCGACTGTAGATTCAGGAGTCGGATCACCCGACTGTAGATTCAGGAGTCGCATCACCCGACTGTAGATTCAGGAGTCGGATCACCCGACTGTAGATTCAGGAGTCGGATCACCCGACTGTAGATTCAGGAGTCGGATCACCCGACTGTAGATTCAGGAGTCGGATCACCCGACTGTAGATTCAGGAGTCGGATCACCCGACTGTAGATTCAGGAGTCGGATCACCCGAATGTAGATTCAGGAGTCGGATCACCAGACTGTAGATTCTGAAGTCAGATCACCAGACTGTAGATTCTGAAGTCAGATCACCAGACTGTACATTCTGAAGTCAGATCACCAGACTGTACATTCTGAAGTCAGATCACCAGACTGTACATTCTGAAGTCAGATTACCAGACTGTAGATTCAGGAGCCGACTGTAGATTCAGGAGTCGGATCACCCGACTGTAGATTCAGGAGTCGGATCACCCGACTGTAGATTCAGGAGTCGGATCACCAGACTGTACATTCTGAAGTCAGATTACCAGACTGTACATTCTGAAGTCAGATTACCAGACTGTACATTCTGGAGTCGGATCACCAGACTGTACATTCTGAAGTCAGATTACCAGACTGTACATTCTGGAGTCAGATCACCAGACTGTACATTCTAGAGTTGGATCACCAGACTATAGATTCAGGAGTTGGATTGCCAGATGGTAGATTCTGGAGTCAGATCACCAGACTGTAGATTCTGGTGTCAGATTACCAGAGTAGATTCTAGAGTTGGATCACCAGACTACATTCTGCAGTCGGATCACCAGACTACATTCTGGAGTTGGATCACTAGATTGTACATTCTGCAGTCGGATCACCAGACTGTACATTCTGGAGTCGGATCACCACTGTAGATTCAGGAGTTGGATTATCAGACTGTACATTCTGCAGTTGGATCACCAGACTGTACATTCTGGAGTTGGATCACCAGACTACATTCTGGAGTTGGATCACCAGATTGTACATTCTGCAGTCGGATCACCAGACTACATTCTGGAGTTGGATCACCAGACTGTACATTCTGGAGTTGGATCACCAGACTGTACATTCTGGTGTCAGATTACCAGACTAGATTCTGGAGTTGGATCACCAGATTGTACATTCTGCAGTCGGATCACCAGACTGTACATTCTGGAGTCGGATCACCAGACTGTACATTCTGGAGTTGGATTATCAGACTGTAGATTCTGGTGTCAGATTTCCAGACTAGATTCTAGAGTTGGATCACCAGACTGTAGATTCTGGAGTCGGATCACCAGACTGTAGATTCTGGAGTCAGATTCTCTCTCTGGTACATTGTAAGTTTCATTTATTGCTATGACTTGCACCTGGAACTGACAGGTGAAACTGCCAGGCAGTGGATATCCTACTTTCCTTTAGGAACAGGATGTGAAGGTCAGTTGAGGATGATTGCAGATGACCAGAGAGCACAGGTAGTAGAGCACTGGAAAGTCAGGGGTTCCAGGCTTAAAACTTAATCTGGTCCACTGCATTTTCTCTCTTCCTATTGCATAACAAAATATATGGACATTTAAAGAGGAATACATCTCATAATGGCTGACTACCTTTTGAAAAATATAAATATCAGCAATATAACATGTACTTTTCTTTTAAATGGAATTGCGTAGCTGGGTAGCTCAATAGGTTAACATGTCGACTGCTGATCTGTAGATTGCCTAGCTGGGTAGCTCAGTAGGTTAACATGTGGACTGGTGATCTGTAGATTGTCTAGCTGGGTATCTCAGTAGGTTAACATGTCGACTGCTGATCTGTAGATTGTCTAGCTGGGTGGCTCAGTAGGTTAACATGTCGACTGCTGATCTGTAGATTGTCTAGCTGGGTGGCTCAGTAGGTTAACATGTCAACTGCTGATCTGTAGATTGCCTAGTTGGGTAGCTCAATAGGTTAACGTGTCGACTGTTGATCTGAAGATTGCGTAGCTGGGTATCTCAGTAGTTTAACATGTTGACTGTTGACCTGTAGATTGCCTAGCTGGGTAGCTCAGTAGTTTAACATGTTGACTGCTGATCTGTAGATTGCGTAGCTGGGTATCTCAGTAGATTAACGTGTCGACTGCTGACCTGTAGATTGCCTAGCTGGGTAGCTCAGTAGTTTAACATGTCGAGTGCTGATCTGTATTCCATGTGTTCAAGTCTAGCAGGGGTTTTAATTTTCTCTCAGATTACTAAATTGCTTTCTACTAATTAGAAATTGCAATTTTTAACTAAATAAGGTAAATTTAAATCTTTTTGATTTCAAAATATTATGTTAATATCCTCCACTTTCCATCCGTATCAGATTTCTCAGGGGTGTTATACCTGCTTAAGTCTTCTAGTTTGAGGAACATTTGACTTTTTGACAAATCGTGTCTTTAATAGTACTGTATGATGCATGTACTTATTTGGCAAAACTGAACTTTTCAGGGATTTTTTAGAAGATACCTACAAAGAAAAATTCCTTACAAATGTAGCAAAGGGGGCAAGTGCCTAGAAGTCTCAAACAGTAAGAAGAGCTCCCTCTGTTCTGCCTGCCGAATGCAGAAATGTCTGGACTTGGGCATGTGTAGAGAAGGTATAAATCTAAGCATCATGCATGCAGTAAAACCTGCTTGTAACATACACACTTATAATGAATTCACACTTAATATGTAATGATATGTACAGTAAAACCTGCTTGTAACATACACACTTATAATGAATTCACACTTAATATGTAATGATATGTACAGTAAAACCTGCTTGTAACAAACACACTTATAATGAATTCACACTTAATATGTAATGATATGTACAGTAAAACCTGCTTGTAACATACACACTTATAATGAATTCACACTTAATATGTAATGATATGTACAGTAAAACCTGCTTGTAACATACACACTTATAATGAATTCACACTTAATATGTAATGATATGTACAGTAAAACCTGCTTGTAACAAACACACTTATAATGAATTCACACTTATTGTGAAGTGATATTTATTCTCCCAAGAAAGGCAAATAAATGAAAATGTTAGTGGGATTTATCAATGTTTGGTTATAATGAACTGCTTTTCGCTGGCCGTGAAGGTTCATTATAACCATGTTTTCCTGTATAATGAAGTTTGGTTATAATGAACTGCTTTTCGCTGGCCTTGAAGGTTCATTATAACCATGTTTTCCTGTATAATGAAGTTTGGTTATAATGAACTGCTTTTCGCTGGCTGGGAAGGTTCATTTTAACCATGTTTTACTTATCAAAAGGACATGGACACGATTTGAGCTGAAAATTTAAAAAAATTATTTTTTGATTTTTAATAATTAGAATGCTTAACTAAGATATTACTAATGATCAACAAAAATTTGAATGTCAGTAGTCAAAGTACATGGGAGATACAGAGGTCACAAGGCCTTGTTATGTAAACAAGGTTCATACCATGTTTTTGTTTACATAGGTCAAATAAACTAGTAAAAGTTTCGTTTAAAGCAGATTTTTTCAATTTATAAGTGAATTTGTAACACAATTAAATATTTTCTCGTGTTTGGCACATTTCATTTTGTTTTAAACACGCTATTTTCTATTAAACAGTCTAATGTAAACAAAAACATGGCACGAGCCTTGTTTATATAACAAAGAATTCCGAGTGCTGTATCTTATAACTCAACAACTGATATCCAAATTTTGGTTGACCATTAGGAAAGTTTTAGTTAAGCATTGTAAACAATAAAAATGGAAAAATAAAATTTGAAAAATTATCAACTCAAATCGTGTCCATGCCCCTTTAATGAAACAAAATCTGTGACATTGCTTTACATTTGTTCACACCTTGCATTCGTATACATGTAATATACAATTCATATGTGTTATATGATTCAGAATTTTAAGCATGAATTTGTGTGAAGGGTGTGTATGAATTACATGTAGTCTTGTTATTTTACCAGGTACTTCTCATATATTAACACATAAACACTGTAAATGAATGAAATTTATGTTTTATGGGGGGGCATATTGTGTTTGTCTTGTCTGTAATTTTGTCTGAAACTTTAACCTTGCTAATAACTTTTGAACAGTAGGTGCTAGAGCTTTGATATTTCACATGATTATTCCACAAACATTGATCCCCTTCAAACAATGATGAATAAATACACGGTAAATGTTATTATCTATTGATGAGATAGTGAGTGACACATCATCGCATGCCACGGCTGAAATGTACGCTCATCTTCCCGTTCATGTGAAAGAGGAGCGTACGTGTCAGCCGTGGCTTGCGACGATGTGACACAGCAAAGCTGAGAGGAGAGTTCTCATTTGCAGGAATCCGTCAAGGCAGATACACATCTACAGAGAGGGCTCATGCCATCGAGCAAATGAAAAAGTTAAAACAGGAGAATGTCACAGACAAAGACAGCTCATCATCTCAAGGAAATCAGAATTCAAATTTCAATAACAGCCAAGAATGTATTGACTTATCTTTACCAAAGCAATGGGGGACATCAACTGATTCAAATACAGGGGCCACAGGAAGTAGTGGTACGGCTTCCCAGGATTCCACCAGTTCAGGAACAGGAAGTTCTGATGAAGGGTCAAAGGTCAATGAGGTGCGTCCTGAGGACAGCGAGATGGCAAGCTTGTTGGACAGTATTGTCAAGGGATACCATGAGCTCAATCCACATATCAAAACACTGACTGATGAGGAGGCGAACAGTGTCATAAAAGAAGGCTATGTGAGCTGTATTTGTTTTGTTAAATAATGCAGTACGTTTAATAGGATTTCTGTATTGTGATTAGAATGTTTCAGAATGATTGTAACCCAGCATTGATAAGGGGCTGCTTTTGGTCCGTATTCATTGATGATATAAACCCACTTACTTGAAGCATTGATATCTACATTCTGTGCATAAAAATTTACGACAACAATCTTATTATTTTTGGATATTTCTGGTTTAAAGTACTACATTAATGTATATTTGTGAATTCCTTTATACAGAGAAAGCACAAGGAGAAGGTGGAGATGTTTGGTAATATGGACCCCATTCCTGCTGGAGTCTACAGTGAAATTTACAAAAATACACAAATGGACATGGATGGACGGTTGGAAATTTTTCAGGTAGAAAACATGGCGGCAGAAAGCAGTGTAAATTTAAAGGAAAAAAAAATAGTTTCATGCAAACTTGTGAGATTTTTTGCACATTTTATGAAATCAGTAAAATGTGTTGTTTGAAATTTGAATTGAGAGCTTCTATGCTTATGTTTTATGAAATAAAATTTCTATGCACCTATATCTGAGTAGTCAGATACACGTATTATATTATATTGACAGGTCAGATACATGTATATATACCATATTGACAGCTACTCAGATACATGTATATATACCATATTGACAGCTAATCATATACACATATACATGTTTATAACATATTGACAGGCATATATTATATTGACAGGTAATCAGAGAAGAGCTAGCTATTCTAATTCACGAGTATGTGCGGTTTACTCATGGAATCCCAGGTTTCTCTGAATTACCACCCACAGACCAAGCTAAGCTTCTAAAAGGTAAACGTATCGTAGAAATTTTTGAATCTGTACAGAGTAATTAAATTTGACGGGCTGCACCATGTCAGCAATATTGTATGAAAAATGTCTAGGAATTCATTCTTTTTTTTATTAGTAAGGTACGAATTTGTTTCATAAGAATGTTTTTGAGGTTTTGGTATTTCTGATGAAAAATATTCGAAGTGAGGAAGAACGATTATGTTAAAGGACCATTTAGGCAAATACTCTAATAGTGAAAAAATTCAAAGTTTCATGTAGGTGCACAAGCTACTCAAATTCATATTGATATCAGAATAATGCTAACATTGGGATTTTCAATAGCATGTTATTGTATTTTTTCAGCTGCAAGACTGGAATTCTTCTTTATTTTGGGCTACAGATGTTTCGATTCTGAGACTAAAATGTTGATGACGTATAAAGGGCATGTATATCCCATCAGACAGTATTACCCGTACATATCCGAGGAGATGGCGGTGAAGTGGTTAAATATCTCAAACGACGTCAGAAATCTCCATCTGACCACGCAGGAACATGCTGTTATTCTCGCCATCTGTCTAACATTTACAGGTAAGTTGACCTAACATATACAGGTAGGTTGGCCTAACATATACAGGTAGGTTGGCCTAACTAAGTTGGCCTAACATTTACAGGTAGGTTGGCCTAACATTTACAGGTAGGTTGGCCTAACATTTACAGGTAAGGCGACTTGACACCATTGTAAGGGCAAAACGATTACACGTTTAAATGACAACATTCCATTTAAATCCTCTAAACGTTTAAAAAATGAGTAAACGTGTACAGGAAGGTTACTATTAATTTAATAAAATTCATCATTATAAGTTGTTTTACCTTGTCTTCATGCTTTATGGTTTTCTAGCAAGCAGGGGGAAAAAAAGACCTTCAATGCATTACGGAAACCTCCATTTTTGTACAAAATCAAAATACAATACAAATTATTTATCTTTTTTTCCAATAAAAATTGATAGAAAAAAATTAGCTCTCCCCATGTTTAGTCTATATAAACACTTGAAATAATCCTTAATTTGTGACAGCAGTTGGAAGCGTCCATATTTTGTGCAAATTTCATACTTCCTGTGAACGTAATGCATTCAAGATGTCGTTTCCGAGGTTACTGGAAAGACCCAAGAAGTTGTGATCGTCTCAATTTTGTCTTGCAGACAGATGTGAACTGGACGCCCGGGACGACGTGGAGAAGATACAGATGCTATTTATAGAAGCACTGCAATACTTGCTCAACAAAAGAGTGAAGAGCGAGAGTGGACTGCATTTCTCTAAAATCCTAAACGTGTTTCTGAAGTTGAGAGAAATGAATGAGGAATTCCTCAAATTTTATAAACAGATGTGTGAAGACCCCATGATTCAACAGCATATGCCAGAACTACTTCATTTTCTCATAGACTGATTACCAGTAGTGTGCGTTCATTAATTCACTAAATACTTTGGTGGAATGATATCATCCATGACAACCCAGTGTGCTGCACAGTTCTCTTTGGAAGACACAATGTCATATCGACAGTGCCCATTAATTACCTTCTGTTAATCATATACATTTGTTTTTTTATATTACACAACATACATTCCACTCTCTTAATCTCAGCATGGTTGCTTTTTGCAGTTCTCATTTCTATTTGTCCTGAGTAAAATGTTTCCGTGAATGGTCCCATTGATATCTTCACTTTGTATATAATTTTCTGGCTTTACTTACCACTTTCTGTTGTGCGACTTTTATCAATGTCTGTGATATAAAACCCTAATATACATATCATTTAATTTATACAATATTATGATTTCATTGTTCTTAACAGAAGTATAAGAGAAATTCTTTAGACATGTTGTAGTAGAATATCTCGCAGAGACTGAAGAATATCTTTATTTTCCCCATTATTATTAACCACAGTAATTTTGCTAGTGTTTAGGATCCTTTTGTGTTCAATTAGATTTACAGGTACATGTATGTATACATCTCTGTAAAATTCCAACCACTGTAAATTCACCGATTTTCATTGGACAAGATTTTTGCAGTTGTAGGAAAATGGAGACTTGATAATGTGGTGGAAAAGTTGGTTCAGTTCGTTTAGGATTTTAATTTTCTACTTTGGTTCAGTCCGTTTAGGATTTTAATTTTTGGGTATGCACTTATTACTGTACCACTAAAAGATTGAAAATTAAATCTTCGTGAAAATTTATGATTTTACAGTATAGTTTGTATATCGTGATTAGGCCAAAAAATAGTTCCTCTCGCCTACACAGAAGTAATCTAAATGTACATTGTAGCTATATTTAGGAATTTTTTTGTACAATTTTATATTTATTAAGATTTATTACTATATTATAGGTCTCTTTCTAGGGTGTCTTCTTTGAGAATTTTTATCTAATCCATGTATATAATGTTTTCTTTATGCAAATGGGGATAGAAGTCAAAAGAAGCCTTAAAAGGACAAAGGTCATATCATTCTGCAGGCTGCAATATATTTTTAACCTCAGCCAGCATGCTCAATTCTTACAATAAACAATCAAACAAAAGACAATCAAGTTAAACTATATCCAGTGCTCTGAAAATCATATTCCTTTCTATATATACAGAAAAATATGCATTTTATAACAATTGTATATTTATGGGAATTACTCTCTACATGCATCAGATCATAACCCTTTTGTGCATCCTTCATCGTCATATAAACATATATTATTTATTTTATTGATAGATTGTAGTGAGGGAATTTTATCCAATCCAATGTTCAATAAATGACTTGGCGTCAACACATTGTAAAAGCATACTTTATTTTATATGTCTTTCGTCCTTTGTATATGTAATTCATAATGACATGCTTGATATGTTGTGATTTAATTGAGACTTGGCAGCATATTGATTACAACATCTAATGCAGAGTGTATCATAAGATCGAGAGATCCTTTTTAATACAAGTTGATATTCAGTTAATATTGCATGCACATTAACCTTTGATAATAGTTGTCATTCAAAATGTATATTTTGTGTTATGTAGTTGTAATAGGACTGAAAATTGGCAGCATAGTAATTATAATACCTGATGCAAGTTAATATACTAGCTGGTAAACTATAGGAGCACCATGGTGTGAGTGTGTGTCCCGGGGGGGGGGGGGGGGGGGGGGGGGTGAGTAGTACATGTGTATTGTATACTAGTAATACTATTATGTGAGTAATTGATATTCATCTGAATCGATGAGGAATCTCTCTTGTGAAATCCAAGTTCTCGGTCAGTTTTTATATATTCATAGCACTGTAATGGATTCATTTCATCGGCATTAAATTTGATATTAGTGGCATTGCTCAATTGAAACTAATAATTATAGAAATCAGATAACAACTCTGGGGGAAATACATGTATTAAGATATATATCGATCCGCAGTTTTGTTACCTCAGAAAGCCAATTAGTTCTGTTGCTAGGTTTTGTTCAACCACAAAATTAAAGAAAATTAGTTTTTAATGAATGGAGATCAATGTCAAGAATATTATGTTTCCAGTGTTTTTACCTTAATCTTTACCAATCGAAATGATAGCCATTCCTCACAGATCTGGACAGAGTGCGTATGAATCTTGATAAATATAGTGCGCATTTCAACAACTGGGAATAGTCAAATAGAAAATTAATGCTGATGGAATCTACATTATTTTAATGGTACAGTCTACTCTCTGGATATAATGAAATTCAGGGGACCGACCTGAATTGTTCATTATATCCCGATCGAGTTCAGTATTATAACCAATGCTGAACTACACAAATGTTGCTACTGGGGGATTAATTTTCACTTCAATATAACAGATAGTTTTAACCAACTTCAATATACGTGGAGTGGACTGTGCAAAGATACAGTACAAGAATACTGATTGAAAATAAAAATATTTACAATAATAATTGGCCCAGTCAGCATCAGGTTCCCAAAACATAATTACATTTTATATTTAACTATATCTATATATTTCATGTTATACTTTCTAGAATGTAGAATTGTTGCCAGTTAAATGGTGAAAGTTTTGCTACACAAACAGTGTTGCACAGTTTTACATTGCCAAAAAATGCAATATAATTCTTAACCAATGAAAATTTGGAAGTAATTTCACAGTACGGGTTACTCGAGATAAATTGAAGTTCAACAGACCTTATATAAATTTTATTACTAAGAGTCCAAGTCAAATCCGGCCATTATGATTAAGATTTTACAGTAATTTGATTATATCAAGCTCCAGTCAGCATAGTATATTCTGTTACACCAAAACTCCCAATATCATTGTTCATAGCAGAAAGTAGTCCCGGAGAATTGACACTGTACGGAGTTTGGGATTGTATATTGTACTTCATGTTTTTAGGTAATTTCAACAACACAGAACTTTACCTTGCATCAATAAAAAGATTTTCAAAAAGTTTAAATTATTATTTGTTCTTTTTTTTACGCCCGTCGAAGAAGGGACGTATTATGTATGACGTCGTCTGTCCAGACCTTGTGGGCAGGATACAGACCGAACCGTAAGCTCCAGGATTTTATAACTTGGTACATTTTATCACCATGATGAGAGGAAGATGCTTATTGTTTTTCAATGTTATAGGTCAACGGTAAAGGTCGCAGTATCACTTAGTTTGAAAACCTTGTAGGCAGGATACAAACCGAACCGTAAGCTCCAGGATATTGAAACTTGGTAGATTTGATCACCATGATGAGAGGAAGATGTCTATTATTTTTCAAGGTCACAGTATCACTTAGTAGGAAAATCTTGTAGGCAGTATACAAACCAAATTGTTGGGGCTAGGACTGTCAAACTTTGTACACATACACTTTATGCCAAGTAAAGGATGCCTACTGTTTCTTAAGGTCAAGGTCATAGTAGCAGGATGCAGACCGATTCGTTAGGGCAAGGCCGACCATTAAACTTAACTTGGTACACATATATTACATCTTATGCCAAGTGAAAATATTACATAGAGAGTACATGATTGGTCTTGTTTTTTCGATGCAAAGAAAGTATGTCACACCCTGATGATTGCTGATACTACTTGAAGGCATTTCTACAAATCGTGGTGCATATATGTTTTACAAACATTTCTTATTTATAGTTGGATTACATATAACAAAAACAAAGCACAGGTGCAGGGTTACAACTGACCAATTAAAACAATTAACTATCCACTCCAGAAAGAAGGTCAGGAGATGTGCCATCTATGTAAATTTTAACACCTAGTACTGGTAATTAACATCAGGTCAAGCTAGCCCCAGACATTCACTGTTATCCCAGCTATGATTGATGGTGTGCACAAACTGCAACCACAGAGACGGAGAGTGAAAGACAATAAAATCACTTTGAGAGATCAAGAAAGTAAAAAAGTAACAGACATTCCAACTATCGAGCTCTAGAGATAAAACGTTTTTGTCGAAAATGAACGAATATTGGTCGATTTTTGCAAAAAGAAAATAAATTTGAGTTATTAGGTCTATGTGTGTCTTTGATTTGATTTTTTATTCAATTAATTCTTGAATAATTTTATTTTGAAAAGACAGGACGTCCAAACATATTCCCCATAGACCTTTAAAAATGAAAGTAGAATAATTCTCATTCATCATGTGGTGGATTTTTGATCCGCCTCCGTAACTCAAAAGGCAGACATCATCTGCATTTATTATGTGCAGCTTTTTATGGCAAACTAGGAAAAACATTGTTTGACTGGACATACTTATTAAATTGTAAAGTAAGTAAAAGTTTATGAGGTTATATAATGGAACAGTAATTTATTTCAGTTCTACAACATGCAAAATATCACTTTGCACATCGAAAACAGCCTATTTCCGCATTCATTCTTTTTAAAAATTCATATTGTTTGCAGCCAACAACCGACACCATATTGAAAGAAGAATGTTAAAGCTGCATGATCCGAATTACAATATTTTTTTTCATCTCGTAAACGCTATTAAATCATCACATGTATGTAGTTATGGGGCTGTATTATTTCACCTGTTTTAACCAAAATTATTTGAGTTTTAAATCGATGTTTACAAATAACCGCGTCACCCTGCCATTCCAAGTGACCATGCAGTTCAAACTTTCAGATCATCGGTGGTCTTATCTGTGTAAAGCTGTGTATTTTGTTTCAACAGTACCGTGCCATAAGTTTAATAGAAATAAAAATATCAAATACCTCTTAGTATATTTGTTGTTTTACGCTCTCTCAGCCTTAAAACTAAGACAGTTGCGTATGAGTTAATACATCATGTTGGGATTCCCCTGACGCACGTGGGTCTATTTATAGACGTCTAACACTGTATGATTTATGTATGTACCACACTATTTTTACTTTACAAATAATATTCTCACTGTTTTCTTTTACATGCAGATGTTTTCAAGCATGTAATTAAGGGAAAGTTAATAACTTTATAAAGTAATGAATCTGCTTTAAAGTAATAATGTACAAAAATAATACATGAACATCGGGTCATACAGCTTTAATGGATAATTAAACATGCAAAATATAAATCTGGTTGTTGCATGCAAAAGTATTTGTTTTTGCTAAAAAAATTTCATATTTTATTTCAAATCAACATATTACGCTAAAACAGCTCATCTATAGCGTGTATTCATGACGTCATAATAAAATATTACGTCATTTTCATGTAAGTGGGATAAGAACATCCTAGTTGTGTAAATGAAAGAGTAATTAAGCATGGCATGAGAGTTGAAAAACTGAAAAAAAAATCTCCACAGTACATAGCCAATAACGTCCCTTGTTCTTTAATTGCATGCTGATAGAGAAAAAATTGGGACCATCACTTTAAGAGATCAAGAACTTCAAGAGATTGAAGTTTGAGCCATCAAGAGGCAGTTGTAGAGGCAATATACTACTGAGCTTTCACAGTGTGATAAACTTTATGGATTGGCAGTTGAACACTTGGAATTAATAATGCGGTGAGTGTAGAGCAGTCCCACCTGTCTTGTAATACATGTTTACCATCAAGTGTTTCTGGTTCAAATCCTAGTGTGGCCGAGTGGTTAGAGCACCGCGCTCAAAATTACATGGCCTCTCACCTCTGGTGGGCGCAAGTTCGAATCCCACTCGCGCCGGTAAGCGAGAAAGTTTCCCAGTTTATTTGCGGAAGGTCGGTGGTCTCTTAAATTCCTCGGTACATTGTATCTGGACTCTCTCTTCCACCAATAAAAACTGGGCGCCACTAGATAACTGAAAAATTGTTGAGTGTGGCAGAAAACAGCAATCAATCAAATCCTAGTCAAGTCAAAGATTTTCTTTGTTATAATTGTGCAATCTCTCCTTTCAGAGTTACTACTGCAAATGGCTTCACGGCCATCAATACTAGTATCTACATAGTACCAAGTCCTGGGGGTGAGCTTGTACTGTGGGCAGACTTTAAGAAGGGGAAGAGTGTGGTATAGTCAGTAACATGGACATCATCTGGATATCAAAACAAAATCGAGAGTACAAAATTTAATTTGCAAATATGAATTCAAATTCAGAAAAGCTTGTATAACTATTCCAGAGGAATTAACTCAGGCAGTAAAAAAAAAAAATTGTCATGTTCTTAGAATTTTTGTTGTTGATTATTTGTACTTGACAAGATATTGTGGGTAATATTGGTTCTTGTCAAATACGCAAAACACTCGCGGATTATCCAGATTATCTACACAGCAGTCGTACAACTCGGATATGGGGTTCTTCGGATCCACAGGTGGAGGTCTAGCATACTTAGGGTCTCCCAGAGCACAATTGCCACATAAAACTTTGACCAGAAACATGTACTTGCTTCTGTCTTTGTCCACTTGGGCATATAGATCAGAATATTTCGCATCGGAGGCAAAGTACGTCCCCTTCCCAAACAATGCGCCGACCCTCTCACCAGCGAGACGGAAATCTAGGTTGTCTTTGCAGATGACGTCTACAAGGTTGGGCAGTGTACCATGGAAGAGTTCCCTCTCATTGGAACAGCCGCTACCCCCATACTTCTGCTCCATCTGAATGCGTTTCCTAGGACAGCAAAACAAGTTCATTTATAACTTCTTAGATGACAAATAAATTGTTCATTGGCATTAGGTATAACCACAGGAGTCTGAAGTTTTATCAATTGAATTAAAATAAAAATCCGAAAAAAAATTGTCCAATCTGGAAAAAAATATACACTGTCTTCTATTTAATAGAAGACGGTGTATATTTTTTTCTGGATTGGATAATTTTTTTCCAACTTTAATTTAATTGATAAAACTTCAGACTCCTGTGGTAAAACTTTCATAAACACAATATATTAATTTTCTACATGATCAGTAGCCGGAGGCTTGTAATGGACAGTAAGTACATGTAATTTCAATGCTCTCCACTGATACTCGAGATATCAGCTTAAAGCCATTTCTTGCCATCTGTGATTGGTGACCTTAACCACAATACCAAAGAACACCCCTAAAGGTTTACATCCTTTCCCCCAGATGTCACCATTTCATGTCATTTAATTGATACATCTTGAATTTATTTAAACAATAAGACACTTTCTTTGTTGCTTTATCGGGTGACGAAGGTAGCTAGCATTGCAGAAAAAATTCATAACCCACATAAGCAGGTTTTGAACATTTTTTCTGCAACGCTACCTACTACTAAAGTGGTTTAAATGGATGGATCTTTGGACAATATAACCATGTTACTGGTATTTTTTCCCAAGAGAGTAAACATACATGCATGCAAAGGTACCATTTACTACATTGAGGAAAATTGTCGATTACTTAATGTTAAAAAATATGTATCATTTCTTAGACACTTAAAAAAGTTTCGAGTCGGGTGGGTTTTTTTTTTGTCAGTTGGTTGGGAGAGGTGGACAATTTTTTTTTAAAGGTGGCCTAATAGACTTAAAATCCTAGAATTTCTTTTTAGTGACTGTCCATTCCAACACATTTGACCAAAATCAGATATAAAATTTGGGTTTAGATCTTCATTGTAAACAAGGCCTTTCTTTTCCAATGACCTTGAAAATTTTACAAGCAGCCTTGAAAACCGAATGGTACAATGATGTTTTATTTCATGCTAGCTTATTGTTCCTTTAACAAGAATTTGATAAGAGATGTTGTTCCTTAAATCTTGTACACCAGCTTCAATGAACATGTAAACACACAAAAGAATGACTGGATGAATAAAATAACAAATTTCCACCCCTTCACTGGAACTCTTCATGAATTGCTAATTAAGGGATATAAAAGTTATCTTCTAGAGGGAGACAACACAGTTGTCACCCTGCGCGTGAGGGAGACATCACGAATTGTCTCCCTCCATGTGACCAGCCCTCGACCAATGAAATTGACTGTATTATTCTGAAGGATAATAATAAATGATATCAATGACCTACAAGTAATAACACTCCCAGTTGTACATATTTTGGATGCGTTCTATTTGCAGGATTTTGGCCTGTCCAAGTGTTTTCCTGAACTTGTCGGCCACCATCTGGTATTCCTTCTGTGACATTCCTCCTCCATCGGGAGAGAGGCTGACTCTTTTGAAAGCTTCACCCTTTCCCATTTGCTCCCAGTCAGCAGGAATCCCAACACCTCTCTTTGTTGTTGTTAAAGTTGAGGAGCTGGCCTTTTTAGACAACCTGAATAAAATGTTTTAGAAAATGATTAAGCAGGAGCTCTGGGTATTTCCTCCCAACATGCACTGCATAGTTATATCAGGAGTACAAAGTCTTTCCATCATTTTATCTGAGCTGTAAAAATAATTAAGAACCAGGCTTGGATTTTTCCAAAACAATCTCAAACTTAAGTTTGACTTTCTATGACATGTATCGTGTGTATTTGAGCTGTCAAATTTTGAATAAAATCTCGATTTTTAAGTTTATTTCAAGAATCAATGTGAAAGATACCATCCCAGAGAGGGTAACTGAAATTGGATACAACTTGAATGATTGAATGGAATTTTACAATCTATTTCCATTGAATTTGACCTGAAGGGCATGCCTCTTCTATTTGGCCTTGATAACCTAGAAGTGTGTGTAAAATAGCATCCCTGTCATTAAACGCAGATGACAAATATACTCACAATCTGGGACACAAGTCATTCTTCTATACTGATGCACTACATTTTGTATAATCAGGATTTAGAACTTTTTCTGTGCATGATAAATGGATACCCACCCACCC